>NC_056743.1:873233788-873533788 GCF_019279795.1 Protopterus annectens | reverse complement strand
AGCACACATGAGTAAGGTGCTACAGGGTTGAAGCAGAAAGTGGACAAGGACATACCTGGGCACCATGACCCGCACACATTGGGATAGGCCACAGAAAAGAAGTGTCGAAATAGTGGAGCTGGGAAGTTTGAATTACAAATTTCTTGCCTCATTTCAAGAATAAAAAGAGTCTGAGTTAAGAGCAGCTTTGTAGATCAAAGGGGTAGGAAATGGAAGTCGTATTATGTCATGAATGTACATTCAATGTTTAATATCCTGGACAGTTTAGTCATTATTATATGCATTTCCTTCAGTCATTTTATATCATTTTCAGAACAATCACTTACTATCTTAATTAAAAGTAGAGAACTGGGATATTAGGCATACCGTATTTAAATGTAATTTGGATGATTGGATGGGTAACCGGAAATTCACCCAAGGGGTTCCACCTATATCCCTCTTGGACAGGGGCAATAGGTGCTGATTTTAGTATCTGCTTGAACCAGACACCCTTGGGAACACTGGTTGAACTTGGCTAGGCTTGTAAGGGCCCTGGGGCCATTAGCCTAGTAAACTGCTATGATCTTATGATCTCTCAACTTCTTAAAGCAATACATCTGGGCAAAGCCATAAATAATAGGGGGACAAAAGCCCCAAAATAGAGACAATTTTTAAAGATTGCTCTTACATAGAAAGTTGATAGAATAACAGGTTTTACATTAACATGAATTTTCTGAAGGGTATGAAGTCTGAAATTCAAATGTCTGTCATTATTTTTAGACTTCAGCTCTCAATGATTTCCCAATAATTTGTCAGAAAACCAAAATTTTATGAGTAACAGACCAAAAATATGAGACAAAAATCTGGACATTCTGCAAAAATATGGACAGTTGAGAGGTATGATATTAGGGCTAACCAGCCCTTCACCACTATCCTGAGTACAGAACCCACAGAGCTTCTCCAGTATGCACTGTGCACTGTTTTCTGTGAAGTAACAGTTTTGTGTAGTCACAGCCCTACACCACTGTATGTGTGTTGTCATGACTGTGACTTAGCATGTAAAGTTGCACTGCCAGTGAGGTGGCATCATAAAGGTCATAATGAACTAGTTACTTTATTGACAACTTGTCAAATAGCCACAGGTGGTGGATGGCAAAAGCTGACACTACAACAGACTATTCAGAATGGATCTTTTAATAGGTTAAGTCCTTTTGTCTGAAAAAGTTGTTTAATTTCTGTGAGAAATGCACTTAACCTATTAAAAGGCTCATTGTGAGTAGTCTGTTGTGACATTTTGTGTTAGTAACATTACTGAGAAATGCAGCACATCGCATTGCTCACAAAGTGCAGTTCTCCTGAGTCAAAGCAGTAGTTTGTCCTGCTGCACATATATTAAAAATGTAATTTTGTCATGTTTTAATGTGACAGCTGTGCATCATTGCACTGAATGCTGCCACGGTACCAACACATGATATTAAGGAGTAACACTGTCCCACCCATGGGGTACCATGCTTAATATAATACAGGAGTGTTGGGTGCCTTAGGTTTGTCTGCAGCAACATTTGTACATAGTGCATATCACTAGGGTGCATGATACCTATGACCAGAACAGTATGTAACTGCAGTAATAAGCAATTCTCACCATCGTGTTAGGAATAGGACTAGGGTGTCACAAGTATGGTCTGCACTAACTTTTTCATTTATTTTATTTTGATTTTATTTGCAATTAAGTATTGCAAGTGTGCGTGTAACTTAGTAAAAAGTACATTACCACAGTATGGCAATCCATACACTCTAGAAGAATGAGTTTATTTATTGACATTTGATTCCTGGGAAAGTCCGACTGGATAGCTGCCCATTTTTAGCAAAGGCATGGGGAAGCTCCAAAGTATTACAGGACATTTAAAAAACAATAATTTTACAATATTCAAAAATAATACAAAACATTGGCAGCTTAAAAATTATACCAAATTAGACATAATATGAAAAAAATGGTTAAGAATATATATACCACTTATATGACTATTTAATTTCAGCAAGTTTATTGAGAAATTCAAGGTAAGTTGGTATTATGCAAACAGGAACTGCAAATGAATTGGGAGGGAAAACAGGGTATGGGATATCTAGAAAGAGAGAAAGGGGAGAGAAATTTATGTTGTCAGGAGTTAAAAATCCTGTGACATTTCTACATGTTTGATGTTTCCAGAATGGCAAAATGAAAGACTCAGTGCAATAGTTTAATGTCTCCTTTGAATCCTTTCAGGAGTACGGTAACATAGAAAGAATAATGATATTACAACTGCACTGTAATTTCATAATTAAATGTGTAAGGCCATGTCTGCATATTATTATAAATCTGCACTACAATGAATAAGACAGCAGGAATGCATTATTACATTATAATCAGAAAACAGGCATGTAGTGTTGGTATTTTATTTAAATGTATGAGGTGATGCTGTAAATGGAGGCATTTTAAAAGCCTGGAAGCAGAAGGCATGCATGGTATTCCAGTAATGTACTTTTCATGTCTCTGTCTCATGCCTTTTGTGATCTGTATTTAATGTCCTTAAATGAGAATGTGAATGGATGCGATTAAAGTTATGGCACAGTTAGCAGAATTTCATTGAATAATCATCAGTTACATAATGTCTGACTATACATTCCTAGTCTTTCACTTTGTGTAATATTGTATCATTTATTGTTGTTAGTACTGTACGTTCCTAGTCTTTCACTTCATGTAATATTGTATCAGTTATTGTTAGTACTGTAAGTTCCTAGTCTTTCACTTTGTGTAATATTGTATCAGTTATTGTTAGTACTTTATGTTCCTAGTATTTCACTTTATGTATATTTTATCAGTTATTGTTAGTACTGTGCGCTCCTAGTATTTCACTTTATGTATATTTTATCAGTTATTGTTGTCAGTACTGTACGTTCCTAGTCTTTCACTTCGTGTAATATTGTATCAGTTATTGTTTTTAGTACTGTACATTCTTAGTCTTTCACTTTGTGTAATATTGTATCAGTTATTGTTGTTAGTACTGTACGTTCCTAGTATTTCACTTTGTGTAATATTGTATCAGTTATTGTTGTTAGTACTGTACGTTCCTAGTCTTTCACTTTGTGTAATATTGTATCAGTTATTGTTGTTAGTACTGTACGTTCCTAGTATTTCACTTCGTGTAATATTGTATCAGTTATTGTTGTTAGTACTGTGTACGTTCCTAGTATTTCACTTCGTGTAATATTGTATCAGTTATTGTTAGTACTGTACGTTCCTAGTCATTCACTTCGTGTAATATTGTATCAGTTATTGTTGTTAGTACTGTACATTCCTAGTCTTTCACTTCGTGTAATATTGTATCAGTTATTGTTAGTACTGTACATTCCTAGTCTTTCACTTCATGTAATATTGTATCAGTTTTTGTTGTTAGTACTGTATGTTCCTAGTCTTTCACCGTGTAATATTGTATTAGTTATTGTTGTTAGTACTGTACATTCCTAGTCTTTCACGTGTAATATTGTATCAGTTATTGTTGTTAGTACTGTACGTTCCTAGTCTTTCACCATGTAATATTGTATCAGTTATTGTTGTTAGTACTGTACGTTCCTAGACTTTCACTTTGTGTAATATTGTATCAGTTATTGTTGTTAGTACTGTATGTTCCTAGTCTTTCACCGTGTAATATTGTATCAGTTGTTGTTGTTAGTACTGTATGTTCCTAGTCTTTCACTGTGTAATATTGTATCAGTTGTTGTTAGTACTGTACATTCCTAGTCTTTCACCATGTAATATTGTATCAGTTATTGTTGTTAGTACTGTACGTTCCTAGTCTTTCACCATGTAATATTGTATCAGTTATTGTTGTTAGTACTGTACGTTCCTAGTCTTTCACCATGTAATATTGTATCAGTTATTGTTGTTAGTACTGTACGTTCCTAGACTTTCACTTCGTGTAATATTGTATCAGTTATTGTTGTTAGTACTGTACATTCCTAGACTTTCACTTTGTGTAATATTGTATCAGTTATTGTTGTTAGTACTGTATGTTCCTAGTCTTTCACCGTGTAATATTGTATCAGTTATTGTTAGTACTGTACGTTCCTAGTCTTTCACTTCGTGTAATATTGTATCAGTTATTGTTGTTAGTACTGTACATTCCTAGTCTTTCACCATGTAATATTGTATCAGTTATTGTTAGTACTGTATGTTCCTAGTCTTTCACTTCATGTAATATTGTATCAGTTATTGTTGTTAGTACTGTACGTTCCTAGACTTTCACTTTGTGTAATATTGTATCAGTTATTGTTGTTAGTACTGTATGTTCCTAGTCTTTCACCGTGTAATATTGTATCAGTTATTGTTGTTAGTACTGTATGTTCCTAGTCTTTCACCATGTAATATTGTATCAGTTATTGTTGTTAGTACTGTATGTTCCTAGTCTTTCACTTCGTGTAATATTGTATCAGTTATTGTTGTTAGTACTGTATGTTCCTAGTCTTTCACCGTGTAATATTGTATCAGTTATTGTTGTTAGTACTGTACGTTCCTAGTCTTTCACTTCGTGTAATATTGTATCAGTTATTGTTGTTAGTACTGTACATTCCTAGACTTTCACTTCAAGTAATATTGTATCAGTTATTGTTGTTAGTACGCGTTGCTTATCCTGTAAAACAGTTGCTCATTGCTATCATTCCTTTACATTTTCAAACAGTATTTTCAGTGTAGCAGCTACAAATGTGCTTATTGGGAGTAAAAACTTAGATTTTCCATTTTTCAAGGAAAAATATCAGTAAGTCACAAATGTGATCTGTGTAAATACTGGAAACAAACATTCACTACATTTCTTTCTTAGGTTCATAGGTTAATACTAGGCTATTGATCCAGAAGACCATTAGGAGGCTAGCTACAATATCCCAAGTCATAGGTTCCTCTTAACATAACTAATTTACACCTAGTATTGCCCATTTTTAATGAGGGCTTGAGGGGCAAGACCTATGATGTGTTTATGATTGCCCAACCTTTCATCCAGGACCAAGTTATGCTTAAAGAGGGTCAGGGAGCTACTTTGCTTTGTATCTAAATGAGGTCTGTTCCATAAAAGATGGATTCTCTGAGCTGCAGGTCCTGTTTGTTTTGGTTTTTGTTTCTCTTGCATGGACATTTAAGATGATGTTAGTTTTGAGGATGTGCAGGAAGTCAAATAGGACTCAATCTTTAGAGGCTCTGTAGGTTGGACAGAGGTCAGCTGTTTAGACTCTGTATGAAATAGAAAAGAGTGAGTGTTTGCTTTAAGGCAGTCTGTGTAGCTGAAGAAGTACATACTCTTGATTATCTTAGTGAGGAAGCACTGTGGTCTCTCAAGCCAGGTCTTATGCCTAGACAAGTACATACCGTTATGAGCCTGATGAGGGGAGAGGAGTACAGAGGGATGGTCATTTATTTAGCTCAGGAAGAAATATCCCTGGTAGGTAGTCTGGCTAGGTAAAATGATTTCCTAGCAACAGTGGTATGTGGAAATTGAAGGATAACCCATTGTCAAAGTAAAGTACCCAGACCCCTAATAAGTGAGACAGCTTTTAAAGGTGCGTTGCCTATGTGATAGGAGCATGGGTGCCCAGGTTTGCCAAAGGATACAGTACTGCATTTCTTGGCATTTAGTTTTAGGCTATTGCCCAGACATCAGAATTTAATGTTGAAGTTATGTAAAGTTAATCAAATTATAAGTGTAATACAAAAGAAAGTAGCTCCCTATAGTAAGTAGAAGTTCTTCAAGTTCGAAAACTAAATAGAGCAAATGTAAAAAGATGCATTGCATTTTCAGCCTGATGTCTTGAGAGTCCCTTCCTTACATACTACATAAGTATCATTTTACAATTCTGTGCTAAATTATGATTTCACAGATTAGCTGTGAAAAAAAGTTTTTCTACAGAATTGCACAGTGGCAGCTGTATAGTTGATGAGGTGGGAACATATAGTAGTGTGTTTAACATTTCATGTGGCTATATTAAGAAATTGTGAAATCATACATGTTTCTGTTAATAGTAAAGTTATTATATGAAGAGAACCTGTTTCCCAACAATTAACATGTTAAAACAACAGTTTTAAAAAAGGATTTACCACTTTGACTGTCAGAGTCAGGAAACCCTGTTCTGCTTTCCAGGGATTCCAGAAGGCCAAGTTACATAATGCACTGTCATTCAGTATACATAGGACATTTTGAAAACATGCTGGAAACAGCATCTTGGCTCTGCTGCAGAAAAAATACATGAAATATGTGCCTACAGCATGGACATTACAGAATTTAATCCAAACTAGTAAACAGGGCTCAGTTAAAGTATCTATACAGTGCATTTGTTGCATATGATCTTATGCAATGTCTTAAATGGAAAATCCATGAATTGTGTGTGGCTGCATCATTTCTTATAAGTTTGATAGAATTACAATATTAGATGAAGAACATGGCAGCAAAATATAACATTTTCCCCTTAGTAGTACTAGTAGAGAAATGCATTTGTAATATAAAAATACCAAATATATAGTCAGTATATTATAATATTCCAAATATTACAAAATATAAGATATATAACATATTATCATTTTTTTTAACTCATAAATAAGCAGTAAAATAGTAGCATATAATACATAAAGTAGTATAGGTAATTTGAATAAATAAATGTGATATGTAGGGTGCAAATAGGTCTGCAAACAGATTAGAGAGTGTTTAGTTTTCTATTAGGTATTGTTAAGAACTACCAGGCAGCAAGAGCTCAAAGGTGGAAAATATATGGCAGAATAATAGTAGGAAAATACTGGGGATAGATATAGAGCTCAGAAAAGGAATGTGTTGTAGTGTAGCAGCCCAGTTGAGAGTAAAGGCAGTTGTAGTGTAAGCTAGAGCAAGTATAGCTTCTGCAGAGTGTGTGATTAGGATGGTAGGATGAGTAGAGGCTGTTGTGAAATGGATGATAAGAGGTGCTGGTGATATTGTTTGGGAGTGAGTTCAGGTTTGTTGGTTTGTTTTTACAAAGAGATTTACCTATTCTAATTTTATGTAAGAGATACTAAGCCAGAAGTTTGGTTGCTCTCATTATTTCTGAGGATTTTTATGGTAGATGTATGGCTTGCAGGTGAGGTAGGTGTTTTTCAGGGTAGTTTTAGAGTTTGCAGTGTTTTTCAGGGTAGTAGTAGATAAAGGTGTGATTAGCAACGGTGGATTGAGTGAATGAAGCTGGAGAAGGACAGTTTTGGGATCTAGTAGCAGAATTGAGCAAATTTTAATTTGAGGGTTGTTGCATGATTCCATTTTGTTTTGTTGCTTAGTTAAGTTAGGGAAAGTTAAGATAGGGGTGAACTATAGAAAGGAAGCCTGGCTGGCAATAGTTAGGTTAGTCTTTTTAGTCATTAGTTTTTATAGTATAGGTTAGTTTTGGTTGTTTTTTTGATGGTTTTTCTAGTAAGTTTGGTGTTTTTGGATTTTATGTGATTATCAATAACAATTTTTGTTGTGGTGGGTTGTTATAGTTGGTTATTGTTTATGGTTGTTATAGTGGTGATTATATGGATTGTGGTGGATGCCAGGGTGATATAAGTTGGTGGTGTGGTTCTTTGGGTTTCTGGTTGGGTATTAGTAAAGTTGTATTCTGTCTTTAGTAAAAAAGCTATTGTTGGATGGTGGTGTTCAGGTGGTGTCTGGTGGTGCTGGTGGGGTGACAGGTGTCATCAGCATATTAAGCACATGTCGTTAGGGGTGGTGTCATCAGCATAGAGAAACTGTCGTAGAGGAAGAGAGAGAATAGGAAAGTTGAGTGGGGAGGACAGATATGACTGCCCGGGGAGAGGGGAGGAGGGGGACTAAAATTCTGCTGCTAAGAGGGGTTCTGTTAAATAGACCTATGCTGAGAGTATAGAGGATGGAGCTGTATAAAAACCAGACCATGGTGGAGGGGATTGAGAGATTGATTGAGGAAGAGTCCAAAGGCTTTTGATAAGTCGAGGAAAATGGAAGATCTGAAAAGACCTTAAGATATTTAAAAGACCTGCTGTGGTATATTGTGATCAGGGGTCTGAAGTAGAGTGGTGGTGCTGGTAAGAGGTGTTGCCATGTTGACTATTGTTTGAGTAGTTGAATTTTTTGTTGTTTTTGCAATTTATTGCAATAGGACAGAATTTTCTAGAATTTCTTTAGTATAGGTGATTAGCTGGCAATTTGACCATAGTTGGTTATAAGACCTTGAGTTGGGGATTTTTGGAGTGGGGACAATATTTTTCCAGTGGGGTTGTGTGGGTAAGATTGATCTAATCTTATTAATAAGAAATTGGACTTGAGTCCTGGAGGGAAATGGTGGGTGATCTTTATGAGGGGACAGAGAGGAGTTTATCAGCAGCTAGTGTAGTTGGTTTTAGCTTCCTAAGGATAGCAGCACTTTTAGTGGACACTGGCTTAAGGTAAAAGGTAGAGAAATTATTTTTTTATAAAGGTTTACAGTAGAAGGGTGTATAGGGGTTATAGGTTTGGGTATTATTTTGATTTATTTCTGTTTGTTTCTTAATTTATTTTAATTAAGAATATCTTAATATCATCTTGTTTGTTTGGCAGTACAGGGTGGAGTGATGCTTTTCCCAGGGTGTGAAGAATGGAGGAAATGGTGAAAATTTATTTATATATATATAGCTATATTTATTTGTAAGGTTGTAGTAGTTAGACTTGTCTAGTTTAGTTAGTCTCCTGGCTAAATTACGTAGTTCTGTATACTTTGACCTTAGGATAGTGTTATAAGGGCAGAATGTAAACTAGTCTCAGATATTGCATTGAAAATGTTGTGAGAATGACTAAATATTTTTATGAATTGTAGCATACATTTTTTAGAAAGATGCAAGTTTTTGATTTGTATGATGACGCAAAAAAAAGTTTTTCTGAATGTTTAGGAAATGTTCACCATACTGCAGATACCCAAATGTCTCATTTCAAAGAGCATGTGGATTTTTTTAACAGAGTTAATCATCACTTTGTTATTTTTATAGTATACTTCACACAGTTTTCGAAATGGTGGCCTCAGAGATTTCTGTTCAGAGATCTCTGTTTTTCAGGTTAATTGGAATTTTCTTTGAGCTTGATGCAGTGTGTGAGGAATACGTTTTGTGAAAATGAGGTGTGAACCACATGTGTTTCTAGGACAGACATTCTTCTTTCAGGAGGCATGCAGTCAACTGCTGCTGCTTTTGTTTATTCCCCCACCCCAGTGTAGTGTGCAGAGGACCTCACATAGGGAAACATTGTATATTTATATTTTGCACTTTATTGATCAGTCTGTTTTCATGAGAAAGCCCCATTTACAGAAATTACAGTGAAAAGAAGCTCCAGTAAAAAATAAATGTTACAATACATGCAGAAAGATTGTCACGGATTAGGTATGTACTAGTGATAAGTGGTTTAGGGTACAAGGAATCCTTCCTACTAATGACTGTCATGTAATCTGACTCTACCTAAGTAAGCAGTTACACAATGCAGCATATTTCTTCTGTTCTCGTGAGTAAGTAATGCTGTGATGATTCGGCAAACTAACGTGGTAATAGACTGTTGTAGGACATTTTACAAGCTCTTGGAAGGTTAGATAAACACGTTTACAATATGTACATCATTTGTTTGTGGGCTAGAGTTTCTCATTTTTAAAATGAAACTTCAGCCACTGTACTACTTAACATCTAAGCACAGGAAATCTGAACAAAGGCAAAAAGCATGGCAGGAGGAACAAAGGCCTAAAATTAAGAACACATTTTTAAGCATTGCTCTTATAAATTTAGAAAGTTACTGGAATAACAGGTTTTGCATTATTAACCATTGTATTTAGAATATGAATTCTGAGATTCAAACGTATGTCATTGTTACAATTTTATGAAGGGCAAACCAAGCAATATGCAACGAAATTCTGAGCATTCGGAAGGTATGTTACCCAGTTGGTTAGGAGCACTGTCTGAAATCCATAGCTAAGGAGCACCATATGGTTTCAGCTGCTGCATTAGAATGACACTCATTTTTTGTTAACCCTTCATCTTGTACTCAGAAGCATACTTTTACTTTCAAAATTGGGACAGTTTGCAAAGTTTGCCATGAGTACCATATGCCTGTAGCAGTCTGAGCACATGAAAGGTATTCTGTAAGTCATAAATCTGTTGCTTTGAAATTTTTCAGGATACCTTTCAGGAAAATGAGAAATATTTCTAAATCGTATCTATAAAGGTGTATTAGAATGTTTAGACATACTGTGGTCCCTCCCAAGAATAACTCAGCAATAGTGTGGAAAAGTAATTCCAGAAATTTGATGCCCCTCATCATCATCAGCTCCCTTTTCAGCAGACATTGTAAGGAGTATAGTACTGAAGCATGTATCGTGATGGCATATATTAGCCATCATGTCACCGGTGTTTAAAAGTAGAATGATGCGTTGTAGTGCATGAGAAGTACTGATGCTTCCCACACAAGGTACTATAACAATGTGATGTTCGAGAGTAAATCTCTTATTTTCTGAGTCATAGTGTAACAATGATGCGTTGTAGTGCATGAGGAGTACTGATGCTCCCCACACAAGGTACTATAACAATGTGATGTTTAAGAGTAAATCACCTATTATTTTCTGAGTAAGTGTAACAATGATGCGTTGTAGTGCATGAGGAGTACTGATGCTTCCCACACAAGGTACTATAACTATGTGATGTTTGAGAATAAATTTTATATTGTTTTCTAAGTAAGTGTAACGATGCGTTGTAGTGGATGAGGAGTACTGATGCTCCCCACTCAAGGTACTATAGCAATGTGATGTTTGAGAGTAAATCTCTTATTTTCTGAGTCATAGTGTAACAGTGATGCGTTGTAGTGCATGAGGAGTACTAACGCTCCCTACTCAAGGTACTATAGCAATGGGATATTTTAGAGTAAATCTCTTATTTTCTGAGTCATAGTGTAACAATGATGCGCTGTAGTGCATGAGGAGTACTGATGCTCCCCACTCAAGGTACTATAGCAATGTGATGTTTGAGAGTAAATCTCTTATTTTGAGTCATAGTGTAACAATGATGCATTGTAGTGCATGAGGAGTACTGATGCTTCCCACACAAGGTACTATAACAATGTGATGTTTAAGAGTAAATCACCTATTATTTTCTGAGTAAGTGTAACAATGATGCGTTGTAGTGCATGAGGAGTACTGTTGCTTCCCACACAAGGTACTATAACTATGTGATGTTTGAGAATAAATTTTATATTGTTTTCTAAGTAAGTGTAACGATGCGTTGTAGTGGATGAGGAGTACTGATGCTCCCCACTCAAGGTACTATAGCAATGTGATGTTTGAGAGTAAATCTCTTATTTTCTGAGTCATAGTGTAACAGTGATGCGTTGTAGTGCATGAGGAGTACTAACGCTCCCTACTCAAGGTACTATAGCAATGGGATATTTTAGAGTAAATCTCTTATTTTCTGAGTCATAGTGTAACAATGATGCATTGTAGTGCATGAGTACTGACGCTTCCCACACAAGGTCCTATAGCAATGTGATGTTTGAGAGTAAATCTCTTATTTTCTGAGTCATAGTGTAACAATGATATGTTGTAGTGCATAAGGAGTACTGACGCTTCCCACACAATGTACTATAGCAGTGTGATGTTTGAGAGTAAATCTCTTTTTTTCTGAGTCATTGTGTAACAGTGATGCGTTGTAGTGCATGAGGAGTGCTGATGCTCCCCACTCAAGGTACTATAGCAATGTGATGTTTGAGAGTAAATCTCTTATTTTCTGAGGAGTACTGATGCTCCCTCCTCAAGGTACTATAGCAATGAGATGTTTGAGAGTAAATCTCTTATTTTCTGAGTCATAGTGTAACAATGATGCACTGTAGTGCATGAGGAGTACTGATGCTCCCCACACAAGGTGCTATAGCAATGTGATTATTGAGAGTAAATCACCTGCTGTTTTCTGTATCCGAATTTAACAATCTGTGAGCTGAATGTAAGCCTTACAAAGCCTGTAGTATGCAAACCAAAAATATGTGATTAGTAACTGTTTGATATTCTGAGACTCGTTAGTCTGAGTCTCAGAACACTGAGGATGAAGGACCAGAAATGTAGACTTATGTACACCAAGTCTGAATACTGAGACTGCATGACTGAAAATGCGGACTTGCATACACTAAGTCTGAGATTGCCATTTCTTGGGATATTCCCTTTTTCTATGAGGTTTGGTGATCTCAGAGTTGTTATATATAAGTTGGGGAGGTTCCATGGGGGCTTGCTTACCTATAAAAAAATAGCTTTAAAGGAGAACTGAGATGTTCAGTGTTCATTGTTTTCCTGTATTTTCAGACTTTTTTTTCATAATTTTGGGGCTGGCACTTATTAAAATCTTGGAATTACAATAAAGAGCTGATTAAATCTGCAATGAGTGATTTTCAGTAGCATAAAGTACATAAGAACTTATCACTTTTTTATGTAATGAATAATAAAAATATGTGACGTTTCTAACTACTTTCAGATGGGAAACACAATGGTTATACTTAAGATGTGAAATTTGTAGCACACATATTAAACAGAAACTGTAATTATTCTACCTTATGATTACAAGATTGGTATCTTTTAATATGAAGCTAAAAAGCTATAAAAGTACAATTAGAAAAAAAATTCAGCAATAGCTAGCCAAGAGCATGAGAAACAAATTCATTAGGAAATAAATGTGAAACTCTGCTTAACTACATCTGTGGTTTCTGTACTGAAAATATATGTCAAATAGCTGACAGAACAACCGAGTTGTGAAGAAGAACTGTCCTGTGGCTTGTAGTGTACAGACCTGCATGTTTGGTTTTTGCACTTATATTTCTGCTTGTGATGTCTTATTGAAAGTCATCCAGTGTAGCTATAATTAGTGTTCATGATTATTTGGTTTATCATCAAGAGTGAAACAGTAACTGTGAGATGTTCTTCGTGTTTCACTGTTACAGTCATCACCTGTGGGTTATTCCTGCTGTGGTAGCCCTCAGCCGGCTCGAATACCAGCATCAATGTTTTTCTGTTTCAGCTGCTGTCGCTTGCTGCCTGATGTCAGGTCGTCAGTGCTATAAAGGAAGTCAGCTGACATTATTACATCAGTCTTTCTTGACAAGGAGCCTGTAGCAGAAGCAGATCACAAGTGTGCTGGTCAGTCGCTACCAGAGTTTGAATTATAGCTGTAGACATCTAAAGCTAAGTACCCCACTGGGGATCCTTTTTTCTTGCACTAACCGATGTTCGAAAAAGTTAACAATTGTCTCGCTTGTGGAAAGCAAATACCACACCAAGTAAATGTACAAAATGCAGCAACCAGTGTTGACCAAAACCACTAGTATAAAACACACACTGTCAGCAGTCAGGAAATCTCGAAAAGGTTTTCTTGTGTAGTTGAACACAAATGGCAGCAACTAAAGAATTCAGCAATAAAATCCACTTTAATAGTAAAGCTGGAAAACCATCGGATTGAGTGCTTTCATCTCCTGACCAGGGATTTTATCAGAATTAACACTTGTTTCATTTGAACCTATCTGGCCATGTTCCACCGTCCATACTGCTTCTGCTGGTAGCTCTGGTTCCCTTGGTTGTAGTTTTTCCTCTCCTGGTTTACATTGTGCTGGTACCTCTGGTTCCTTTGGTTGTAGTTTTTCCTCTCCTGGTTCACATTGTAATTCCCTCTGTTCCTCATACATTACGAATGCCTCAAGGGCTGTTTTAAAGCAAGTTAACTGATAAAATGTGGTTAATTTTTTTATCTTAAGCAATTTTTAAGTTTACACTTGATAAATGTCTTGGAATTTGAAAAGTCCTTTTTATAAATGATTGTTAAAATGTTCTTGTGTCAAAAGGTGCTTGTAGTGCAATTCATTTGACCATTAAGGTAGTTGTATCTTTAAAGTATTGTGAAGGGTGATGACATCACTCATTTTTTACAGCATTTAAAGGCTGTACTGTGGAGTGCAGTTAGATTCTGATGAAGTCCCCAGTTTAGGGGATGAAAGCGCTCAATCTGTGTCTTTGTATGTTGGAAGAATAAAAACAGCTTGGACTGAAGAGTTTGGCTGACTGGTGGTGTTCCCTACTGCTTAACAGTGTATGTTGGAAGAATAAAAACAGCTTGGACTAAAGAGTTTGGCTGACTGAAAATGTTTCCTACTGCTTCACAGTATACCTTTAGGAAAACAGACTGACTACTTGTCAGCTTTGCCCCAGGGGTAGAGGGGAAGCCCATATCCAAGCAAACCATTTCCAAATGGATATCACAGTGTATCCATTTCTGCTACAGATTGCATGGGAACCCCCCCTAAGTCTATTCAAACCCATTCCACTAGGGCAGCCTCCACTTCCACAGCATTCCTCAGAGGAGTTCCCACCAGGGACATCCTGGAAGCTGCCACCTGGACTTCTGTCCATACCTTTACCAAGCATTACCACCTACCTCTATTTTCCAAGGCTAGGACACGGTTTGCCTCTGCAGTTCTGCAGGGCATGCTGACCCATTCCTAGGTCTCTTACTAATCCTACCACCCCTCTCCTCAGCTTTGGGAATCTTCCCACATGTGGTGACTGCAACAGTGAAACATGAACAACATACTACAGTTGTGTACACTTACCATAAATGTAGATGTTCGAGTGTATTCACTGTTGCATCCAGGTTTCCCACCCTCCTTCTCCCTTATATCTTCTTTCTTTAGGGAGGCATACATTTCTAATGGTGGCTTTTAGCCACCAGGACTACTTTACCATATTTACTTGGGCCTCTGACTGGTTAGGGTAAGAAAAACTGATGTAATGGCATTGGCTGCCTTCCTTTATAGTACAGACGACCTGACGTCAGGCAGCAAGCTACAGCAGCTGACAGAAAAACATTGACTCTGGTATTCGGTCCAGCCGAGGGCTACTACAGCGGGGATAACCCACAGGTGATGACTGCAACAGTGAATACACTCGAACATGTACATTTATGGTAAGTGTACACAACTACTTTCTCTTGTCAGGTCATATGGGGCTGTGTCAATTTAATAAGTTGGGTCAGGACATAAGGATGTAATGCTGGAAAATTTACAAAACTTCCCTGGAAATGAATTGTGTGTGTGTGTGTGTGTGTGTGTGTGTGTGTGTGTGTGTGTGTGTGTGTGTGTGTGTGTGTGTGTGAGTGTGTGGGTGGTTTAATTAATAGTTTATTGAGCATATAACTATTGTGGGTAAGTCAGCAATGGATGACACTGAAACCCAAAGAGAGTGGTGGAAAGGGGTCCAAAGAGCTAGAGCAAAGGCTCTGCTTATTGGAGTGCTGAGTGAGAAGACTATTCATGGGTATATTCCCATACCTAGGGTAAAAGTGCATGTTTTCTGCATGCCCTTGAGGCTATTCTGCACTTAGTGAATTATTTAGTAGTTTATGTTTGTATGCTTTGTTATACTTTAATCTGTTTAGTTCTAATGTTGTGACTTGAGAGACTATACTTGTACCATAAGATTTTAATTGTGGATAGTGGAGGTATCAGAGAACTATAGCTCCAGTCACACATCCCTCAGAACCATAATCCCCATTTTTTTGTATGTCTGTCGTGTAGAATCATAACACTCTAATACACATCAGAGAAGTATTTCAGCAGTATAGAACACCTGCAAGTAGTAGGAATAGTACAGTAATGTAGAGTAGTACATCCTGAGGTGTCACAACTAAGGCTGTTTTTAAGTTGTTCTGCAGGGATATTGCTTATGTAAAGTGTCATGCTCTTCCCTTCCCTAGATAATATGAGGTATATAATAGCAGAGACAGTACTGTGCTGAAAGTAGTAAGTCACCCTGTATTTTTTAACTCTTACATTGCCATGCCGTGTAATGCATTTTATTACTAAAACTCTATCACTGTAGTAGTTAATCTCACCTGCAGGTACTGTAAGGCACATAGTAACAGGAGGTGTTAGGGTAGGTTTACTATCATTTTGTTAATTCACAGGCAGTCAAGTAGGAATATGGTTGACACACCTCTGTGAAAGTCAGAATACCAAATTCTGGCATACCTGACACAAATACCAAACATCAAAACTCCCTAATGCTCTGGACCCAGGAACAAGCATTATCATGGGTCCAGAAGGGGGGGGGGGCAAGGTAGGACGTTGAAAATGTCAATGTTCAACATTCTGTTGTTTGGGATGTGGGACACTGTGCCAGTAGTTTCAACTACATATGAGATGACATAATGATAGTAAACAATTAAGGTACGGTGGTAGCCATGCTTATGGTATCCTGTCACTTTCCTGTAAGTCAGAAATAGCCAGGGTAAATAGCATGTGTTATTGGAGAAGCACATTACACTAAATTTGAGAGCTGAATTATATTCTAAGTACTTGCCTGCACTGAATTGTAGGTTGTTGGCAGTGGCAATATTTGAAAATTCTAGAAGTGAATGCAGAATATCATACAAGAACCTCAAAGTTCGGCTTTCAGATTTGAGATACTTAAGAATACTGTTTAAAAGGGTTTTATGCTAATGAAGCGTAGCATTTCCACATGCATTATGGGAAAGATATGGTTGCCTTACTTAGTTGCCATCAGCTTTGAGAAATTTGGGATCCTATTTCTTGGAGTACTTATGGGATACTTGCATTTTTTCCCTAAGTTTGATCTCTATTCTAGTAACAGGTGGGAAATTTGCAAGAATAAATGCCTGTTGCTTTATAATTGTTTCCATATTGAATTGTAAACTGAAATCCTATAATCAGAAGTAGCATAACCCAGGTAAACTCTTTGATCTTTACAGTTCTTGCAAAATGCTATATATGAAGGCAACTTGAGTCTAGTCATCACACATATTTGAAGGACTCAGAAATATGAGGAAGTAAGGGTAAAACAGGCTAGTGGTTCTGTCGAACTTCACACGGGATACTGCTTCCTATAGTAAGTTATCCTTTTATTCAGCAGCTATCCCTTATGGATTAAAATATATTTCACTTACTCTAGATAACATTTTTAACAGGCTAACAGAGTGTTGTAAATTACTTCTACCTACTTTAAAAAAAGCTTCTTAAAACAATAATTTTATGAACACAGAATCTGTATTCCCAACATAAAAGTGCAACAGCAAACATGTATCAAAGTATATAGCCAGCTTCAGGGAGTGTATATATATATATATATATATATATATATATATATATATATATATATATATATATATATATATATATAATGTGTGTGTGTGTGTGTGTGTATCTTTATATATATATTGTAATGAATATTGCACATACATATAACACAGCTAGATCAAAGTCATTTCATGTCTCAGTTTGCAGTCGATAGCTAAAAACAAACAAAAAAAAAAGGATAGTTACTGACTGACCTTTATTTAAGCACTCACAATCACAATGGAGGCTGCTTAAATAGGTTCATAGTACTGTTAGAAAGAACCAATGAACTGTTTTCCTACATTGCTGGCCATGCTCTCTAATGGCTTGTGCCTTGCAAGCCACCTCCTTCAAGCCAGTCTTCCTACAGATGTGCTTATAGAGCAGACAGGCCATTATTTATACAACTTGTTAGGATAGACTGAGGGCTGGAAGGCAGTCTATTAATTATTGACATTCCGGCCCTAGAACTGAAAATTCAACAAATTAAATCATATACATCCATGTAGTTTGACTTGGGTAATACTGAGTTGGAATATAACTGAATGCATATGTATAATGTGTGTAGTGTTTCAAATTTTAGACAGAATGATGTTGGCAATTTATGTGTCACCACAAAAACATATCAAGTTAACAGTGGAAGGAGCAAGAGTGTAAACTAGCATGTTTCTCTCTACCATAAATATCTATATCTGTAGTGTATAGCCCATCATACCTGCAAGTAAGATTTGACAGATGTCAGTTAATCTATCAACAGTCTTCTTTAACTGCCAATCGAGCAGAGGCATTATGACTTTGGAGTAGGTATGTATAATTCTGGGGAGTATGAAGGGCTTGTTGCCCACATCAGGGGTGTAAGAGGGCTATTCTTGTGAATTGTTAAAAAGATGTTTTAGCATATATATTTTTTTGTTTTGATTTATAGGCAGTCAAATAAATGGTTGTCAGTAGATCAACATAAATCTTATTTGACATGGATATGTAAAGAAATGCACTGAATCGTGTTATTGGACAACAGAGGTGTGTTTACAGATATCCATGTCTTTGCAGTATCCCATGTTGTTTATTCACAAATTAACTTGGAAGTGTCTCATTGAATGCTGACCAGGACAGAGGATATGGGAGAAATTGGCCTTGTCATAATGTCACATAGGTAGTTTCCCACTGGCCTTAATAATGTACCATCTGTATTCTCTTTAATGCCTCGCTTTAAGAATATAATATTAGTAATTAAAGGCATACATACATAGTACTGAGAAAGGCTGACTGTGTACTGTCGACTTTTTTTGTGTGTATCTTTCAGTGTGAAATGATCACTGTTAATGGTCCTTTGCAGAGTATTTAAATGCCTTTTGCAAGGAGTGACTGATGTAATACGATTTTTATTTGGAGAACTCTTTCCTGTCATTGATGTGTGGATTGCAGGGTGCAGACCTCTAGTAAATCAGTTTTAAGTCATAATGTACTTGCTAATGTTTAATGGGGTTTAGCTCATATGCTGGGTGAAAGGACAGTTAATTAGCAACAAGAAAAATACATACTGCCTCTTGTGCATTACTCCTGTTTTTCTTTCCCTGACAATATAATCCTTTTTTTAATTATACACTGATGTTTTCTGTACGAATGGAATCTCATGTTACAATTGAAAAGTGAAGTAAGATAAATGATTGCAGACCTAGTATTAATCATATGTGAAAAACTGTTGAAGTATTGCATTATTTAAAAAGTTTTTGCAGTGTTTTCAGGGGCAGAAAGCTAGATTTGCATATGTACTTGAACATTTTACTGGTTAACAACAAAGTAAGCCTTTACTGAATTGTGTTTATTTAATTAGTAATTATTTAAGAATAATCTCCCATATTACAGCATATTAAAGCATGCACATTACATGTGCAGGTTAGTTCAGTCTGTCCCATGTGATATCATGTCACTGAACCAAGGGATAGTAGGGCAGTTTATAGGATGTTAGTAACCACAGTGTCAGAATCTCGCATGGTAAAAAAAAAAAGGAACACACGTTTCATAAGGCTATTTCATTACAAAAATTATGCATGCAATTGTCATTACCAACTGTTTACTTGCACCATTAATTGCCTGCATCATTTTAGAAGCAACCAGAAGACAAGACATTCTTTAAAAATCAATTGAGTGGCAAGGACGTTATGACTTTTATTAACCGATGATCACATTGGATACTACAGTTTTGTGGCTTGTATTTTATTATCTATTGACTGTAAATGAAAAAGGAAACCAACAAGAAAACAAACAAGGAAATAAATATAAGTATTTTATATATAAACCAAAATGAATGCTTTAGACGTGGCTTCCGATCACAAATTTGATGAGTAAAATTTTGAATCCTCTGCATATTTAAGACTCTAAATTCAGTTAGTTTAACTTCAATTCATTAAGGTGCTTGTAACAACATACCATGTGATTAAAAGTGTAAAAACATATCAAAATAGAAAATATGTAATAGAAATTCTTGGTAAATTGGCAAATAGTGTTGGGTCAACCTTCAACTTTACAATCTCATATATATATATATATATATATATATATTTATATATATATATATATATTTATATATATATATATATATATATATATATTTATAATTATGTGTGTGTGTGTGTGTATATATATATATGTATATATATATATATATGGGTCTATGTTGTATTGTCGAAAATACTGTTCATTGAACCATATTTCTGATAATAAACTTCCACGAAAGTGCATTATATCGAAAATGCACTTTCACGGAACAAAACAGTAAAATGTAAAAAAAAAAAAAAAGGGTCCCCACTGTACCACAATCTCAACAGGAGTTTCCTTAGTTGTACATCAACAGTATATGTTGATGTACAACTAACGGTACATACAAACTTCATTTTTTTTCTTTAGCGAAAGTGCATTTTCAACAAAATGCACTTTCGCTAAAGTGTATAGTTCAATGACCCATACATTCGACAATACAAATCGGACCCATATGTATATATATGTGTGTGTGTGTGTGTGTGTGTGTGTGTGTGTACATATGTTTATATATATATATGTGTACTTGATGAAGCTGTCACATATTTTAACTCTCAATTTCTTGCTATCCTTGATGAGCATGCCCCCTTACGATCTATTAGAGTAAAATTCAAACCAGCCCCATGGCTAACACTTGAGACTAAGCATAAAATACTACTTAGAAATAAAGCTTGGCATAATTGGAGAACTAACAGAACCTCCCCTGATAGACAAACCTTTAGACAATTGAGAAATATGACAAAAAAGGCTATACTATCTGACAAAAAGAACTACTATAGTAAGCTTCAACAAACTCACCAAAAGCAACCTCAGAAATTTTGGTCAAACATCAATAGACTCCTTAAACCTGGTCACTGTAGCACACCATCTCCTCATGATGCTGATCAAAACACCCCACTTCAAACTGCAAATAATTTTAACACCTACTTTACAGAGACCATCCAGTCCTTAGCAAGTCAGCTTTCCACTGATAACATGAGGCTACCTTCCCATAGTTCTAAACCTCTACCAACTTTCACATTTCACCCTATCTCAACTAACTCTATCTACAAAATCCTCCTAAAGCTTAAGCCTTCTACCCCCTCAGCAGACCAATTACCTGCTGAGTATCTGCAAATAGCAGCAAAATCCATTGCCTTTCCCATATCCATCCTACTAAATAGAACCATTAATGAAGGTATCATCCCAGAAATCTGGAAAGTCTCCCATATCATCCCACTACATAAAGGTGGTAAATCCACTGACTATTCTAACTACAGACCTATAGCTCTTCTTTCACCCTTAGCTAAAGTCATGGAAAAATGCATTCACCATCAGTTACTTAACCATTTAATTAAACACAATATTTTGGCTATTTGCCAACATGGCTTTAGGCCATTTCACAGCACCACCACTGCCCTTCTATCCTTCACAGATACCATCAATAAGAACCGTAATAACAACACCCTCTCTTCCGCTCTCTTCATCGACCTGTCAAAGGCTTTTGATATGGTTAATCATCCCCTACTTATAAATACCCTTGAACTTCTTGCTCTTGATCCCCCAGTTATTCAATGGTTCAAGTCTTACCTTAACAATAGGCAACAAGCAGTTCTCTGGGAAAATAAACTATCATCCCTCCTACCAGTCTCCATAGGAGTCCCCCAGGGCTCAATTCTAGGACCCCTTCTTTTTTCACTATTTATCAACAACCTTCACATAGCAGTCCCGGAAGCCACCTGTATTCAATATGCCGATGATTCCACACTTACATGTTCTGCTAACTCCACCTCTGAACTTCACTACCTAACCCAAAAAGTATTTAACATAGTTGAAGAATGGTTCCTAAAATGTTGCCTTCTTTTGAATGCCAAAAAAACTAAACTTCTACTATTTCCACCTACCAGTAGGTCCTCTCCTATTGATCTCTCTATTGTATCTAGCAAAGGCACCCTGATAACTCCTGAACAATCTACCAAACTTTTAGGATTCACTATCGGCAACAACCTCACCTATGATATGCATATTAACAACACCATACAAGCAGTGAACAGAAAAATTGGTTCCTTATACAGAATCAAACCCTTCCTTACTCCTCTGGCCAGAACCACCATTGCCCACTCTCACTTAATCTCAACGCTTCTCTATGCTTCACCAATTTATACTAATCTAAAAAGAACTAACCTCCTCAAAATTTCTCACGCCTATAACAATATTGCCAGGTTTGCTACCAGCAATCCATACCAGACACACCATTGTCTTAATCTTAAGCAGCTCAACTGGCTTGAATTACCTAACATGTTAACATTTTCCCAACTCATCATTGCTCACAAAATCTTTTATCAACCTAAAAGTACTCCTATTCTTGCTAACCTTATCACCCCTTATACTAATCTAACTTCATTACGTTCTTCAAGCAGATTACTTGTTTGTACTACTAAGTCTAATAACTTGTCAGGTGATAGCATTTTCTCAAACACTGTTGGCAAACACTGGAACCTTCTACCTACAGATCTAACTCTACTACCATCTCTGTCTCTCTTTAAACAAAGACTCAAAATTCACCTAAAATCACACTGGTTGTACCCCTGCACTAACCCTGACTAACTAAATTGTTTACCTCCTTCACTTCTATCTTCCTACTTCCTTGGGTCCACATTCACCCTTTTTACCCCTCTTAGGTACAAACTGCTCTCCTAATTTGCTTTCTAATCTGTTTTTCTGCTTCTAACTATTAACTATAGAATACTTTTGCCTGTCAATCAATCTGACGAATTGTATACATTATTCCTTCTGGTACTTTTTGTATTTAGACCATGTCTTTTCTGAATGTATATTCCTCTGACTTGTATATTTTCTATACATTTGTATTTATACTGTCTAGTTCTTCTTCTTTTGCCTGCTTGTTTAATTTTTGACAACAAAATGTGTATTTTTTCTTTTTTTACTTAGCTGGAGCTTTTCTCCCCGGGCCTCTACTGAAAATGGAAATATATCCAGTTAGACAAGCCCGGTAAACAAATGAAAAATAAATAAATAAATAAAAAGAAAAAAAAACAAATATATATATATATATATATATATATATATATATATATATATATATATATATATATATATATATATATATATATATATATATATATATATAATATATGTGTGTGTATGTATATATACATGTATATGTAGCTGTAGATCTAGGACGCAGATTTAACTTTGTTGCACAGAACAAATAAGTATCAACTGGTATAAGAAAATACAGTGTATCAAGCAAATAAATGTAGTACAGTTAAAACACTACAAAATGTTTTCATGGGATGGCTCTACTTTTCCTGCTTCCCTTTATGTGAGAAGATGTTCTCCAATACCCCTAACTGTATATACTGCTTCCAAGGTTATACTGTGTCAGGGTACAGAGAATACTCAGTTTTATCCTCAAAACAATACATTGCATTTGCTTTCACTGGATGTGATCTTGATTTTACTTATGAGAGTACTAAGAAAAAAACATATTGAAACATTTGTAGTAAAAGAAGACCCACTTCAAAATATTTTCTCTGCATGACTTTGAATCTTAAATTGAAATGGTACTAGTGTACCTGCAAAAGAAGAAAAAACATAACTGTGATGATGTGAGGCATTGCTGGCCTTGCCAGGAGAAGCAGGGAATTAGATATGTAACATATGCATCTAGCTGGAATTTAGTAAATAATTATATGTTATTTGAATATCAAACTGATTTGTATAGAAGCTTGTGCTGAAATGTATGTGTAAAGCTGCTTGTGTTAAAAATGTACCAACAGTGTGCCCTGCTGGACAGAAAAGAAATGTGCATGTATTAATGTAACTGAATTAAATGTATATGTTTTAACAAAGCAAACTAGAAGAGACGAGGTTAATCACAATCCAGCTGCAACAAACTTAGAAAATAATAAGAAATTAAATTACTGGGCCTAGGCCATGAAGATGTTATCTCACAGTTTTGAATGTAGCCAGAGATGCAACGTCTGTAAGAAGCATGGTTTGTTAGTCTCTGTAGGAGGAGTAGAAGTTTGTAATTGTTTTATGACTTCCAGAAGCTGCACCATATCTGAGCAATGCTCTTGTGTGTTTATTATTGACATGTAGGTGCTAAATCCTGGCAGTTTCTAGCAATGGGGGGGGGGGGGGCCATGGGAACCAGAAGTCAGATGACCAGATGTATATGATGTCATTCTGTACAGCAATGCTGTTTTAATATTAGTTGAGACAGCAGACTCGGAGCAGTCTGTTTCTTGGAACCTGACATAGAAGGATCCCTCACTTACTTCATCTTGCCTTGCTCTATTAAGTAAGTAAGAAGAGTAATTCTCTAGATCAGTCAGGAAAGTATAGTGAGAATACTTAAGTATTGTTTTTCTGCACCTGTGTGAATCTTTTCAGCGGTGTTATTTTTAATATTTCCTGTGGCTGAAACTCTGATGTTTACTGTAAATAGATATTTCATATGTTCATGTTCTTTGATTATTTATTATTAAATATATTTAAACTTTTCATTGTGGCTGGCCCTTTAGAGAATATTTTAACCTTTTAGAGTACTTAAATCTATTGGTGACATTGTGGCCATTCCTGAAGCCTGGCTGTTTGGTCAACATTACCATTTGTATTAATATGAATTTCACTCAGTATAATTGGGTACCTTTGCAAGAGCCTTAGGTACTTGGCTTTGTAGTGTCTGGTGGCAGTGATAGCTACCTCATAGTCTGGGCAGAAGTGGGTACAGTGGGTAAAGCTGTGTCAGCCTTTCCCAGGTGTGTGTGTTTGTGTGTGTGTGTGTGTGTGTGTGTTTGTGAAAATCAAATCTCACAGTGTTTGTGTGTCAGCTACTTGGAGCAGGGACACAAAGCACTGGTTTCACAGAGAGGGTGCTAGAGGACTTGGCTTGGACACTCATCTGAGGACTTACCTCTATGTCTGTGCTAGTGGGGAGCCCTTTTGAGGCCCTGGAGGGGAGACATCTTTAAAGAAATCCAGACCCCGGGCTGACTGTGTTCCCTGTGAGCTCTGAAGGGAAATTATGCTTGATGCAGAGAGGTGTGCATCTGGAAATACTGAGTGTATCCATTTGTATTCCAAGTGAACATCTCTCTCAGTGATGAGGATTCAGGCTTCTTGATTACTGGCCCAGAGTGGGGACGTCAAATATTTGTGATCAGTGGTGTGGATATTAATTGAACATCAGTAGCCTGTTGGCAGTTATCACTAAAGGTGTGTCCTCTCAGCACTCACAAGGCAAACATTCAGAGTTTTGTTTCACAACAGTTTTACTTATTTATGTATTTATTTGTTAGTTTAGTTGAGTCAGGGAAAGCAGGCAAAGATTTCAGCAGAGTGTTATGGCAATCTTACAAAGAACCAGTTGGCCGGGGTGTGTGAATCCAAAGGACTGGTATATGCCAATATGACTAAAGAGAAAATGATTTCAGCCTTAGTCATAGTTCAGACCAGCAACCAGGAACCATTCTGATGATGGGAATTTGCAGCCCTCAGAAACAGGACAGCTCATCTTTTCCTCAGAGGACTTAAAAACCCATCTGCAGTTAAAGAGACTTGAACTGGAGGCCAAATGTTTGAAATTAGAATCAGCAGAGAGACTGCAGCATTTGGAGGCTGACGAAAATGAGAGATTGTGACATTTGGATGCTGGAGAAAATGAGAAGCAGTGTCAGCATGAGAGGGAGATGCTGACTCTTTGCCAGGGTGATGGAGGTATTATGGAAGGGAATAACCGAACCCCAGAAGCAGTAAAGGTCAGTAAATTTCTTCCACAATTTACAGAGGGTGATAATTTTGATTGTTATATTCCTATATTTGAAAGCGTATTTAAACAGTATAATGTTGACCAAGGGCTCTGGGTATGGTTCCTGATTCCCTTACTTCATGCTAAAGCTGTAACTGCTGTTTCTAAATTGTCTGATATTGATTGTTTAAACTATGAAAAAGTAAAGAAATCTTTACTTGAAAGTTTTAAATTATCACCTGAAGCTTACAGAAAAAAGTTTTGTGAACATAGACGCAAGGCAGATGAAAGTGTTTGTGATTACATCACTCGATGCGTTGCCAACTAGCTTACTGACAGAACCCACACTGTATCCAGCTCCAGACAAGTGACAGGTGGAGTACCTCAGGGTTCAGCCCTGGGACCACTCTTGTGTGGCATTTACTTCTCTGAAGTACATGCCAACACTAAGTGACTCTGGCTAACAAAGTTTGCAGATGACTGCAAACGTGGAGCCTTTATTGAATGCCCAAATTATGTGGATATTCTACAAAAGGGCCTTACAGAAAAAGATGCTTGATTCCAGAGCCATGGGCTCAAGCTCAGTGCCAAGAAATGTATAGTTTTCCCCTTTGGGAAAAAAACTTGTAGCCATGAATTACCACATAGGTGGCAGTACACTAAACACCTAAAGTGTGATAAGAGACTTAGGGACACAGGTGGACAGTGGTCTCATCTTCGATAACCACATTGCTACAACAGTCAGAAAATCCTTCTATGTGGCACACCTCATCACTAAGGGCATTTTATCCAGAAAAAAGGAGGTCATTCTCCCACTGTACTCATCCCTCATTAGACCCATTATAGAATACAATGCCCCATTTGGCATGCACCTCTCAAGACATCTGCAACAACTGGAAAGGCTGCAGAAATACCTCACTAAAAGAATCACAGGCCTAAAGCAGATGCCCTATGCTGACCGTCTAAAACAACTCCAGCTATACTCTGTCATATATCTCCTACTCAGAGGCAATCTCTGCTTAACATACAAGGCCATGTCAAACCCAGAGCTGTTGGGCATGCTACAATTAAAGAAATCCCAATCCCTCAGAGCCACATGCTCCAGGGATCTAAACCTTGTCAACACAATGAACAAAACATGCTGGAGGGATAGGTTCCTGACCCAGAGACTTCC
Organism: Protopterus annectens; assembly: GCF_019279795.1. Taxonomy (NCBI): domain Eukaryota; kingdom Metazoa; phylum Chordata; order Ceratodontiformes; family Protopteridae; genus Protopterus; species Protopterus annectens. The sequence continues at coordinate 873,507,171 of NC_056743.1, read as the reverse complement.
CAGACTTTGGAATAGACTGCCCATACATGTCAAGCAGAGCACCTCTTTGGCCCTCTTCAAAAGGAACCTTGATGATTGGCTGGGAGATAGGAAATTCACCCTGGTGTTCACGTCAGTCACCCTGCTAGAAAGGGGTCCAGGGAAGTAAATATTGTGGAAAGAAATAGCCAGGGAATTGTTATGGCTAGGCTTGTATAGGCCCTAGGGCCGATAGTCTAGTACCAACCTATGAATCTGTTATATTGCTGAATTAAGCACTTATTTTCATAAGTGGGTGAGTTGGTGTCAGGTCACCACTTTTGAAGGGCTGGCAGACCTTTCGGTGAGGCAACAAGCCCTTAACACTTTGCCTGAGGGCATGAGAATCTGGTTGACAGACCACGAGTGTAACTCTGCAGATGAGCCAGAGAAAAGGGGTGGGCTCTCCACTTAGCAAGCAGGACATCACTGGACAGGAAAGGGATACCCAGTGCTGCACATAGATATAAGGGAACTCATGGTGGGTGACCTAAACCACCCCAACAGAGTCCACCAGTAACAGGGGAAGCCACTAGTTCAGGTACACAGCCAGGATTGAGGGTTACATGTTTTAAATGTAACCAGTGGGGCCATGCATCATACAGATGTCCACGGAGGCAAGGTGGGGAACAAAAGGTGGAGGAGTCAGCAAGTGGGAATAACAGTATGCCAGTGGTAAGTTGTCTGGAGATAACAGGGGCACCAAACTATCACAAGAGGTTATATCCTATCTTAGTGGATGGAAAACAGGCTACTGCTAAGAGAGACACAGCTTCTGACATAACCATTTTGAAGCCTGCAGTGGTTAAAGAGGAACAGTACTTTCTTGGTAAGTCCACTCCAGTCAGAGCTTTAGATGGGACCCCATTCCAAATTACTTTGGCCAGGGTTCACCTTGACTGGGAGGGTGGAAAAGGAAGGAAGCAAGTAAGTGTGTTTGAGGATATCTCTGCAGATGTCCTGATAGGGAATGATTTTGATAATGGAGTACCTTGTGTGCATGCAGTTACATGCAGTCAGGCTTGGAGACAGGCATGTGGGTCTGGTAGCCTGGGGGAGACTTAGATAGACACCACACCTGAACCCAGGGCTGGTGAGGTGGCTATTTTATGGAGGGAGCTACTCTGTAGCAGTGAGCCTGAAGGTGAATCATAGCTGCTGGTAGGTACTGATCTACCTTTGGAGTGACTGCAAGGGCAGAGGTGAGTGGTAGTACCCAGGCTGACAGTAAGGTACCGCTGTCAGAGAATACCAGACTTTCTGTGGTAGGAATGCTGGAAAGAGTCACAAAAGTGCAGCTGAGACATGCTCAGCTCTCAGACCCTACATTATAAGGCTTGAGGGGGGTAGCTAAGGAGGCACCTGAGTTTCAGGGTAAGGGGGGATATGTATACTGGAACAAAGGGTTACTGTATAGACAGTGGACCCATGAAGAAGGGCTAGAGGGTGAGGTAATGCAGCAGTTGGTAGTGCCTAGAGCCTACTGTCTGGCACTTGTAGCCATATCCAGTGACATTCCTTTTGCAGGTCATATGGGCATAAAATGTACCAAGAGACATATTGTACGTAGCTTTTATTGACCTGGGATTTCAAGGAATACAACGGGGCATTTCAGGACCTGTGAGCAGTCCTAAAAAGTAGGCAAGGAAGGAGACAAGGTCAGAGCTCCTTTGACGCCTTTGCCTGTGATTGAGGAGCCATTTCAGAGGGTAGCTATGGATATTGTAGGGTCTCTGAGTACCCCAAGTTCCACAGGAAATACGTATATCCTGGTGGTAGTAGATTATGCTGCTAGATACCCTGAGTCACTGGCTCTGTCCTCCATTGAGGCAGAGAAGATGGCAAATGCTTTGTTACAGAGTTTCAGCAGGTTGGGTTTCCCAAGAGAAATACTGACTGACAGAGGTGCCAATTTCATGTCAAACCTGTAGCTTCTCTGCGGAAGTACTGTGGGGTGAAGCACCTAAAGACCACCCCCTGCTATCCCCAGACTAATCGTCTTGTGGAGAGGTTAAACTCTACACTAAAGATGATGCTACAAGCATTTGCAGAACAGTATAAAAGACAGTGGCACAGATATTTGCCCCCTCTGCTGTTTGTTTACAGAGAGGTACTCCAGGAACCCACAGGTTTTTCACCCTTTGAGTTGTTGTATGGGCATAGGGTGAGGGGACCTCTAGATTTGATTTGTGATTAGTGGGTGAGTGAATTCCATGAGAAATCTGTTATGGCATATGTTCTAAACCCCAGGACAAGGCTCAGGGAGCTCATGCGCTTGGCCCAGGAGAACCTAGCAGGAGCCCAACAGCAGGGAAAGGTCTGATATAACAGGAATGCTTGAGTCAGAGAGTATGCTGTGTGGCAGCAGGTGATGGTTCTTATTCCGGTCAGACACTGTAAGCTGCAGGCAGCTTGGGAGGGCCTCTTCAAAGTGGTAAGGAAGGTCAGTAATGTTAACTACATGGTAGAACTGCTAGGCAGGAGGCAGGGGCACAAACTGTACCATGTTAACATGATGAAACATTACCATGACAGGGAGGCCCTTGTGCTAAGTATTTGCAGTAGGAGTCTGAGGGGGCTCTGTGGCTACAGAGAGCCAGACAGCAAAATCCCAAGTTACAATGGGGGAGCCTAGGGTTGCAGGCATATGATATGATAGTGAAGCACTGTAGTGGGGTCAGCAATGGCAATGCAGATGGAATCTCAAGACAGGGAATGTGGTAGCATATTCCCAGATAGGCTTATTTCTGTCAAGCTGCATTTCATAAAGGTCACTTGAAAAAGTAGCATGAATCTTTAAAGGGGGAGAGGTGTGACAGTAGGAGGGACTGCCAGCTATGCCAGAAGTAAGGCAGTGGATGTATGACTTGTGCAACATTGCTAGATGGAGTTTTGTCAGTAATGATATGTCATTTGTATATCAAACTGATTTGTACAGAGGCTTCTGCTGAAAATGTATTTTTGAGGTTTGCTTGTGTTAAAATGTATCAACAGTGCACCCTGCTGCAGTGAAAAGAAATGTACATGTATTATTGTACCTGAATTAACTGTATATATTTTCATAGATGACACTGGGACAGCAAAGGTTAACCAGCTAGCTTACTTTAAGAAAAATAAAGGAAATGTAAATGAGCTGTTAAATCATTAAAATGACACCGCACATTGCTGAATAGGATTGACGATGGTGGGTCTGGAAGAAGCCTTTGTTCAATAGCTCAGTAAAAAGATGGGAAGCCCCAGGCACTGGCATAAACATTTAAGATGTGTATTTATCCATCTATGCTAAATTCCTGTCTCAGCCTAAAAGGGGGTTATTGTGAAAACCTAGAGTCAGGTGACCAGATGAGATCATTTTGCAAGCCATCTTGGATATTGTATTTCTGTATCTCTGAGGATGGAGTATTCTGTTTTGGGGAACCTGACTAGAAATAGTGCTTATGTATTTCATTGTGCCTTGCTCTGTCAAGTAAGTTATTAGGGAATAGTAATTCTCCTAGATTCATTCAGGAATATAATGAAGCCCAGTTTAGCAATTGTTTTGCTTTATTTGTATGAGCCTCTCCATCAATGTTATTTTCAATATTTCTTGTGATTTGAACTCTGTGGTTTACTGTGAATATATAATTAGTATTTTCTTGTTCTTTTACTATTTATTACTAAATATATTTAACATTTATCGTGGCTGGTCCTTATAGAAAGTATTTAACCTTTGAGAGTGCTTATATGTATTTGGTGACACCGTGTGGGCCACTCCAAAGGCCTAGCCATCTTGGTTAGCTACTACCATTTGTATTAGTATTAATATTACACATTATAATTGGACACTCATTGTAAAGGGCTGATTGTGGAGTGTCTGGTGGCAGTTATAACTACCTTATACTCTGGGAAGAAGGGGATACAACAGGTAAATATGTGCCAGTCTTTCCCAGGTGTGTGTGTGTGTATGTATGTGTGTGTGTGTATGTGTGTGTGTGTGTGTGTGTGTGTGTGTGTGTGTGTGTGTGTGTGTGTGAAAACAATAAAATCTCACAGTGTTTGTGTGTGTGTGTGTGTGTGTGTGTGTGTGTGTGTGTGTGTGTGTGTGTGTGTGTCAGCCACTTGGAGCAGGGACACCAAGCACTGGGCTTACAGAGAGGGTGCTGGAGGTCTTGGCTTGGAGACTTGTCTCTGGGCCTATCCCTACAGCCATACCAGTTGGGAGTCTTATTGAGGACCTAGAGAGAGACAGATATAGAGGAATCCAGAATCCAGACTGTGTGTGTTCCCTTAAGGGAAATTGTGCTTGATGCAGAGAGGTCTGCATCTGGAAATACCAACTGTATCCATTTGTATTCCAAGTGAACATCCCTCTCCAGTGTCATTGACAAGCACTGCTCAGCATACCACGTTACCACAATTTACCCCCTTTTTAGACTATAAATAAAGTTGCTGGGTAAGGGGTATTTCAGTGTTCATGCACACAGTTCCCTGATGAGGTTGGTTACAAACTGCTAATAAATCACTAGTTCTATTCACGTGAACGTTTAAAGCCACTGCTGTTAATACCACTCATTATCTCTAGGTCAGATGCAGTGGAAGATTTCTAACACTGTGAATTTCTTTGTTTTGACACTGGTTCATGCCTCAATCAACATCAGAGTCATTATTATGCATGAAAGTGTCTTATGTAGTCGATATTGGAAACTGCCACATTCTTAGGACAGTCACTTTCTAGAAATGTTTAGTTAGAAATAATCTTTCCGTAATAATTAGTAAAGCCTATTTTAGACATTTGTGTGTGTTTGGGGGATCATCACAGAAGGGTATATCCCTTTTTATCCAGCACAGGCATTCAATCGGTAATGTACCAAAATAATAGTTTGATTTTTTTTAATCTCAGTACATAACATTGCAGTCTCTTTAGCTGTTTATATAAGTTTTTGAGATGCACATATTCTGTTTTCCAATTAGTCAGTAATTCATTTATTTATTTACTTATTTATCTGTCTGTTAGCCAGGTAAGTGACCTGTACTCAAAGTAAACAACATTTTAGCAGAGAAAATACTGTTCAGAATAAGTGTAACAGTACTGAATAAATTTAAATAAAAGTTGCAATCAAGGTTATTTAGCTATAAGCAGGAATTATTTGGAATGAAGGTGATAGCAGTTATTCACATGATACTGTGGCATAGAAAAGAATATAATGTGCAGTAAATTATGCTGGCAACAGAATACAAAATGTGCATTTTGTTAGCCTTCATGTGATAACAAAGTGTACAACTAAATAACACTTATTGCTTAAAATCACCTACATCAAGGTACCCAACTGCATTCAAATCCTTGTATAGCTTTCCTTCTTACAGCTGTCCAGGACTTTATTTACTCTTTAGGACTGAAGATAGTGTTCCAGTCTTCCCTCAGACTTGGTCTTTAGTAAAAAGTAATATGGCTCATCAATTCTAGAACCTTCTTCAGGATAGGGGTGATTCCATGTGATGTTTAATTAAGAAATCATTGTATTATTGTTATTGAGAGATAGAGAATGAGGTAGTAAATGAAGACTGTTGAGTCCAGCTTAGTTTGTAATTTAACAGGAATGGTTTTCAGTAATCAAATGTAAGCAAACATACAGTCTTGTATTTAACAAACTAGTAACACAAGTAACTGTGAGAAGTGTCACCAGTGAAACAAAACTGTATTACTTGAAAAGTGTTTCTATCCTTCGAAAACTGTAATAATGGACTTCTTCAACCAAAACAATTTCAAACCAACAATTCTAAAATACTCATTTAAATAAAAAAGGAACCAGTCATGTGAAATATTTAGGCAGCTGAGGAGCAAGACTAAAACTAAGGGCAAAATCATAGCATATACATACACACAGTAATATATATATATATCATATTTACTGTATTTTCTCACTTTTCCTGTCACTTTTCGTACATTGTATGTCTTAGTTTTTCATTATTGCACTGGTTACCATTGGCTTCTCATAGCACATAGCTCTCTCCGGCCTGATTTGCAGCTGGTGAGGCGTTTGCGCAGAGTCTGCCTGTGCTATATCCTAAGGATGTGCTGTAGATGACCTGCCCCCCATGTTGCCTCTAGGTGTGAGTGCTACAGTATGTATGAATTAGTGTACATGTTTTCTTATGGACAGGTATCTCATCCAGGATTAGTTTCTCTGCCTTGCACACAGTGACTGCTAGCACATCTTCCAATTCTACTGAATTAGCCTGAGTAACTGGAAAGTAACCTCACCAAAATTTGCATTGTGTTTTGCCTGTTTATGAAATGATTGAACTAATTTTCATATTTTGGAATGCCTGTCATCTTCTGATAAATGTAATCATTGCAATTCTGAAGTGTTTGGTGGTGTGTGCTTTTACTTTGCTGTGTGTGAGGCCCATCCAGATGGCTTTGACTATCTACTTTTCACTGTACTGCCTTTTGCTAGGATGGGTTGCTTTGGTGGGATCATTTTACAGTGGTGTTTCAATGACATCTTTCACTGACAGTGTAGGCCTTAATCCTATAGAAACATGGGATGGGCTTCATCTTCTGTATTTATATAGGGGATCACTTTGTCACTGACAGCATAAATTGGAACTAAATGCAGCATTTAGACACCATGTCCTTGGCATCAGCATGGCAGCCGATTTGTCAACTCTTATCAGAGCAGCTAATCATACCTCTTTTGACAGATTTTTTATGGATCAGATTGTCTGGCACTCTTGTTTCTTTGTGACCAAACTAACAGCGTTTTTCCGTCAAGGGTCTGTTTTGACTTATTCCATCTGATGCGGTTACTGCACAGCCTTTTCACATATCTCTATTATGTTAAAAAAAAAAAAAAAACTTTGCCTTCTGTCTGCCCTGCTGTTTTGTTCATAGAGCAGTCTTCCTCAATCAAACAGTTCTGAACTCTTGTACATGTACTATTGTTTTATTTGTTAGTTTTGCTCTGCCTTATTTTAACAACTCCAAGTACAGTAGTAGTACGGATGATGGAATATGACAGTATGACATATAATGGAGTATAACACTATGACAGATGATGGAATATAACGGTATGACAGTTGACTCTACATTTTCATTTAAATGTTAATATTTTGTGCCTCACGATATCTTTCAGTCAAAGACAGTCATTTACTATATCTTAATATTTTTTATGAGTTATAGTTAATATATTTACAGTGATACTACCTTCCTAATTTGCTGTTCAGTTTGTATTCCTAATTTAAACACCTGATTTATTTTTTCCATTTCTTCAGTTTTTTTGTGTTGTACTTGCAGTGATTATATTCACAAGCACTTTAATGAAACTAAAGTTGGATCATGTTTTTCATAAATCGGCTTTTAAACTGTCAAATGAAATAAAAAAATATTTTCTCTAGGGTAATACAGCCATGACAAAGTTTTAACATGGACAAGTATGCCTGTTTCATGTATGCTAAGAACTAAGGCTTCCAGAGAACAAGATTTTATTTTGTAACTCAAACTTAGTTCTAGCAATTTACTATGTGTTTATAATAGAACAGGCATGCATTTCACAATGTAAGTTTAATATGTCTTGATAAGATAACTGTTTTCACAAATTGACACTATATCAAAATAATATATTTTTGTCACATTTTCAATATGTTTTGAGAACAATAAAGTGTGCCCTCAAAAAGTACAGAACCCATTTCTTCACTGCTTCTTTTTTTGAATATATAAGTAACCACACGAAAGGAGCCACAGTTTTCTAAGCATACATTTATATTACACAAGTGATATTGTAACTCAGATTACTTTCTAGTCATTTTACTGCATAATTTAACAAAACAGTGCACATGTTGCGTCAGAATGTCAAACAAAGGCTTGTTATTACTATGAACAATATTGTTATAAACTGGTCCTATTAGCAAGTAATGTGGAGTTTATGTATAAAAGCCTGCCTAGGAAAGAACAGTCTTTATTCAGCCATAACTTACCTCAGTGGATCACTTCAGATACCATAGGACATGTTTGCCAGGCAGTAACACATAACAGCTTTATGTGATGCTTTACTTCAGGCATTCATAGCAGCAAACCTCAAATCAGGTATGGATATCACCGTGATACCTTTATCATTACTGGTTAACATTGTCGCAACTCTTCCCTACATCCTTTGTCAGAGCCTTCATATAAAGTGTAAACAGCATGAAAGGTTAGAACATATCCCAAAAATACAAAGACATATATGTACTTTATGTGCACAATGTGGAGATGCATGTCCAGGTCAGGCCATGGACACTTCTGGGACATATACATATTCAGAAAGGCTTTTTACAGGCATACTAGAAGCAGCGTCATTTTAATGCATGGCTTGATGTTGTCATTGAGCAATAAGGAAAACTGTATCATGTCCTGGGTGTGTGTGTCCATCTGCCTACATATGTTTTCTTGACTAGATTAGTTCCACTAGCTTTGTTGCCCATTTGCAATAGAGACCTGAGGTGGTGTTTATACTGCCTAAGGGGAAACTTGGCTAGGGCACCATGGAAATTCCCCTGCTGCATAGGATCTTTTACAACCATACAAGCTACCACCAGCTCAAGCATATTGAATCTCCTTTCGCTTGTCATCCTAAGGTCAGCACACCTCGAGTGCAGCCCCCCCCCCAGGGGTTCTCATGCTGTAGTGCAGTGTCACTACAGGAAAGAAATCCAAGCAGTTAATGTGGGAATAGAACAACCTCCCCAGCTTTCTGAGCTTCAAAGACAAGAGTGCAAACTTCCTAGAATGGGATGAACGTTTACATCACTTCCTTGCATAATGTCATTAATTTTTATAAACTGCATAATCAAAGTCATTAGTCAGATCAATTGATTTGACTGTTTAACCCTTTTAACTATTAGTATAACTTTTATACCATTCTTCTCTCTCTCTCTGAGGTGTCTAAAATATTCTTTTTTAATCAGTCATAAATGAATAAATGTTATAGTTACGTGTAATCAGAACATGGTAAGATCTACTGTTAGATTAATTTGTCTACATGCATTGTTTCGTAATTGTTTTTCCTTTCCTGTGTAAAGGTCTGTAGGCTGCATTGATATTTAAAAAAGTGGCACTCATCTGGGGCAGTGGGAAACGTATATTTTCTCCACACCCAGGGGGTGAAACTGACACAGAATGCTTATTTCCAGCACGTTATCAGTAAAGTCAGCTCTGAGTTTAATGTTCGACTGTTGCCGTAACTGTCAGTAGGCATTTTACCATGTTACATGACAACCTAGCGGTCAAACTCAAAAAATAATTAGCTGGATAACAGCTTCCATAAAGTCTGCCAGAATGTAAGCCTCGCCAAGTTTAAACTGGGAAAATGGCAGTAGAACGGGACTAAACTGGCTGGCCAGTTTAAAGAACAGTACTCCGTTATAAAATAGCTTCCAGAGATGGCTGCAGCTTTTCTTCTCCTGCTTTCTGTTAAGTACTTGACATTTTCCTCTTTTGACATGTAAGGATATGTTCTGTATAAAACAGTAGTAAATTAAAGACAGAAGAGACTCAAGGAGCCCAGGGTCAGCCCCCCCGCCCCCCCCCCCCCACACACACACACGCATAACTCCTGCATGTATATAGTTGTTAAAGCAGAGAAGATGATGTGGAATAATGTTTACTTTGCAAATGTGCCTATTTGTAGGAATTGATCATCCATTGTTCTGCTTAGGCTATGCTGCAATCATGATCAAAAATTGCTTATTGTGAGAAGTATTTTGCTTGCCAGTGGTTTAGCAAAATAACATTAGTTTGAGTCACGTGGCTTGTAAGGTTTAAAATAGAAAATTACTGAGCTTATATAATTTTTGAATCAATAAAACAGAACAGAAACTGCAGATAAACATCTTCATCTCGTGGTTGGAGCACTGCATAGATACTCAGGAATTTCATATTCAAGTTTCTGTAGAGACATAGTACAGATGTAAGCACATTGTGTTAACTGCCTGTATTAGCCCACACAGCTGCAAAAACATGAGAAAACCAAAATCTAAGTGAAAACTGAGGAATTAGTTTAGCTTTATGGCCTGTAGAATCACTCACATACCATTTTTATGCAGACCAGTTGTATCAGAAGGGTAAATGCAGATCTGTTTCCGTGCTTAGTTATTACTGTTTATTTTTAATATAATTGTTTTGAGGACTATAAAATAATGTTGAAGCCTGAGTTCAAAAATTGTGTGTGTGTTTGTGTGTGTATACGCATGTCCTTTGGTGTGTCTATCTGTCTACACAAGTTTGTGTGAATGTAATTGTCTGCATATTTTTGCAATGTCTTATATTTAAGGCATAGCTCTCAACCGCTTAGCTCAGGATATCTTAGGACAAAGCCTAAAATAATTGGGGGGGATATAGATAGGTTTTAATTATTGCTCTTGTAAACTCAGAAAGTTGCTAGAATAATTGGATGTATGGTAGCGTGTATTTTCTGAAGGATATGAAGTCTGAAACTCATGTGTATGTCATTATTTAATGACTTCAGTCTTCACTGATTTGTCAGCAAACCACAACTTTTAAGAGGAGTGTACTAAAGGTATGAGACAAAAATCTGGACAGTTAAGAGGTATGATTCAAGAGAATGTGTATCCTATTATTGCATTGAATTTTTCACTTTCATTGTCTGTTAACTATTAATAATTGTTTGAATATTTGTAGAACATCACCTTTATCACAAGCTTTTAACATAGCCTTTTGGTTATAGCACACTTAGTCACACGTCTCTAGTGATCACTTCACAGGAAGGGAATGGTCACTAGTTTGAATCTAGCCTGCACAAATTATCGGTGTATTGTCGATCCCATCTAATAATTTACTAATTAATGTCTAAGAAGCTGTTTCCTGGTCTCACTGTTTGATGATCTCCATTTTTAGTATCACATGTATGTCCTTCCATGTTACTGTTGCAGTCTGGCCAGTATACAAAAGCCTTTAGGTTGCAATGGGTACACCATACATCACATGTGTGCTCCCATTGTACGGTATAGGGCATAAAGGTGATCTCAGACATACCATCTACAGAACTTCTTTGCCACCAGTCTGAACACCATCTTTGATAGTCTGTCTGAATGCTCATTTGTCTGCTGGTTTCTACCTCTTTCAGATAAGTGCCCCATTAGGGTGTTTTGATTTTCTTATCTTTGTTTTGCCTTATGCTTCATAGGGATGTGTTTCTGGACATTGTCTACCAGTAGGGTACTCCTCAAGTAGACCTATTTACCTCCCTTCTGAACAGACAACTTTCTTTATTTTGTGCCAGAGTCCCATGTCCCATATCCTCTGGTCTGGAAGGTGGAAGCCCGCTCTTTTTCTTGGAAAGGGATGTTTCTCTATGCCTTCCCTACCCTTTCTGTCATTCCAAAAGTCCTGTTTAAGATAAAACAAAATGCTTCCAAAATCTTGCTGGTAACTTCCTTTTACCCCAGACAGCATTAGTTTCTTCTTCTTCTGCATCTTGCCAAGGGCAATCATCACAAGTTACTATAGGCTGTACTTACTCACACAAGACAAGAAATGTCTTATCCTTTCCCACCTGTCCACTGTTCAACTAACATTGTGGATGACAGGGTTTTGATCCTCTATAGACACCTTTTTTCTGAGGATGTACTTCCGGTCCTGCAGGAGGCCAGGAAATCCACTATTAGGAAATCTTACTTATCAAAACGGAAGAGGTTTTCTGTTTGGTGTCTTTCTCGTAACCTGAGTCCACATACTGTGGATGTTCCTTTGGTTCTCTCTTATTTGTATGAATTACTCAATGCTGGGTTGGCATATTCTTCTAATAAGCCTACCTATCAGCTATCTATGCTTGTCTGCCCTTGACTCCCCTTTTATCCTCTAGATTTGAAGCCAAACAGATTCTTAGAGCCATCCTTCACATTAGGCCTCCAAGGAAGACTGTTCCTCCTTCCTGGGACCTTAATTTTGTTTTAGAAAAATTGACTCAGGCTCCTTTTGAGCCTGCAGCTTCAGCTTCCTTACAACATTGTTCTTTGAATACTGTTCTTCTTTTGGCCCTTACTTCTGCCAAATGGGTGTCTGAGCTGCAAGCCCTTATGGCTGTTCTTTCTTTTTTAGTTTTCCACAAGGACAGGGTGTCCTTTCATAGTAATCCTTCTTTTCTGCCCAAAGGTGGTTAATGAGCCATCATTTAATCAGTCTATTAATTTGCCCACTTTTCACCCTTCTCTGCAGTCCACTAGTGAGAAGGTTTTGCACGTCTTGGGTTTACATAGACAACTCAGATATTTGCATAAGACTAAAGCTTTTCATAAATCTGAACAGTCTTTTGTTTCTTTTCATCCTAGGTTTTCAGGTTTGGCTGTGTCCAAGTAAACCATTTCTTCTTGGATTTCTGTGCAAAAATGGGAAAAAGGGGTTGAAAGATGGATGGCTGGATCTAAAGCCATTTATTTTTCCTATTCTTTTCATGGGAAGAGCCTTCCTTCTTCTGTTAAGGCTCATTCTACTAGGGCTGAGGCATCTTCTGGCTCTTTTTTCAAGGGTTTGGATACTAATTCTATTCTTGAGGCAGATACCTGGACTTCGGTGCATACCTTTACCAACCATTATAAGTTGGATGTGATCTCTAAGGCGAGAGCTGGCTTTGCCAGGGCTATTCTCCATGGCTTCCTGGAGGGCTGTGCTGGCCCTTCCTCTTCCCAGTCTTCTCCTCAGCTATTGCACTATTCCTATTGCAAAGAATACTGCAACAGTGAAGTGGAAGGACATAGCACAGTTGTATAAGATCTTACCATAACAGTAGATGTCCCTGTCTTCACTGTTGCAGCATTCGCTCCCTCCCTTCTCCCCCTAGTACTTTTCCTTCTGGATGTGCTTGTTACCTACTAGTATCCTTGGACTGTCTTTCCTACTGGGGCTTTTCAGTTCTGAGGAGGGTACATCCAGATGTCACCTTTTTGTTTTACTCCACGCACAGGGAGCATATGTGTTATGTACGGCATACCCATTACAAACTAAAGGCTTTTGGTATACTGGGCAAACATCAGGCTACCCTTGGCAGGGGAACCCTATTGTAAAGAATACTGCAGTGGTGAAGAGAAGGATATCTACTGTTATGGTAAAGTCTTACACAACTGTATTTTCTTACTTATTGGCCTACTTGTTTTGTGAAAACTCTTAAGGTCCATTCATATCACTTCATTGTGACCACCAATGGTCTGTAGTCAGTTCCCTCCTCCTTTTACTTCCTTGCATTCCTTTGGTCACAATTGTGGGGGTCATTTGGAAGGATCTTTGAATGTGAAGGCTAGAGTTTTATCAGATGTTTCAGCCATGGCTACACAGATCAGTTGTACAGCTATGTCATTGACTTTATCCATGCATTTGGGTTTATTAGCCCCTTCTATAGTAAGGTCACATTTGCACTTGGTAGTACATGTGATGGTCAGCTGCTTATCCAGTCATTTTTTGCATATACCATTGTGTACCTTAATTATGTAATGTAATCATGTGTGTCTCTGAAGGCCTGGTTCTTGTAAATGTATAGACTGTGAAAGTAAAGAATAAAAGGAATGTCACAGAATGCTCATAATGTGGAAATGTTGGACTGATGTTTATTTGCTCCTCTGATGATGTCAGAATGCTGTGTTTCATGGGGTCTGTATTACCTGATTGAACATTTAGGTTAGCGAGTACCTAAACGTCAACCTGGTAATTTTAACATAGGGAATGAATTTCCTCCTCCGCAAAAAAAAAAAAAAAATTTAAACCAACCCTGCACCCCCTTAATGAAATATACCAACTCTGAGATCACTTTACAGTGGGGAAATGGGCAAAATCCACATAATGGCCAAGGGAATTCTTTCCCTGTGTTAATTCAGCCATTCGCATTTTTTTTACTTTCGCTATTACCAGTTCGACATTTAGGTATTCGCTAACCTAAACTTTCGATCAGGTAATAAGAACCCGTGTTTCATTGAACTTGGTAGATCCTTCTAGTATAGTATAGTGGTAGTTCTAGCATTACACAGCAATGAAAAAAATCAAAAATGGATTTTATTAAGCACAACAAAAATAAATCCTAAAATGTTTTTTGCTGGTGGAAAAGCTCACCTATACCCCCAAGTGTGGAACTGTGACCCCTCACACACCTTCCAACTATTTGCTTATTCAAGCTTCAATGTTTCACCTCCTTGAAGTAAGGGAAAACATAAAAATACCACACCTCCAGTGTTACATAAATATCTACTGTATTTATATTTGAGTTTTGGGAAAACTAAACAAACTTCTTAGTGGTTTTGCCTAACTCACTGAATTTATCCAGAAATAACTTCAGTAATACATATTTAGTACTTTATCTGGGGCCATTTCCACCACAAGGCAACCTAGACAGCTGCTTAGGGCACAGTGCTGGCTGGGGGGGGTGGTTCAGCCTGGACATTAGAAAAAAAGAAAGAAACCTTGAGTACCTGCTCCATTACAGTCTCTATTGAAAAACTTCAAATCCTAATTACCCACTCTGCTGGACTATTCTGTGTGTGACACCTCCAGTCTTCCATTTTTCCATTTGTGAAAATGCATTTGAGCCAAAGTGAGAGAATGTGCTAGTGAAAGAGAGAGTGCACTCTTTTTTTTTTTTTTTTTTTTTTTTTTTTACAGGCTAGCCATATCAAACAAGTTGCTGTAATCTTCTTTTTCTAGTATCAACATAATATATCAAGGGAGTGAAATCAGGCTAGCATGGTCCTTTTCTAGTGACACAGAGGTGTGCGTGTGTGTGTGTGTGTGTGTGTGTGTGTGTGTGTGTGTGTGTGTGTGTGTGTGTGTAAAATAATTAATTGATTAAATTGATTATAGTAAACAAGAAGCATCATCATGTGAGCTATGTTCTTTGGGTACGAGCCGTGGTTTTCTTGTTTGGTTGACTGTTGACAGTGTGTTTATTTGGCTCTAAATAAACTGGACAGCATGATAGTAGCTCAGGTGGATGTAAAAGATCCCATGGCACATACAAAAAGAGTAGGGGACATTCCCTGATGCCTTGGCCAAATGTCTCCTTGTAGTCTAAATACCACCTTGGATCTCTGTTGTAAAGAGACTACTAGCCTAGTGGGACTAACCTGATCAATAAAAGGATAAATAAATAAATGGAAATAAACAGCTGTATGTTGCTAAGAAAAACTGACAAAATTTAAGAGGAATATTGTTTTTAGATATTTAGGAAAATACTTGCAGGGAAACATTACATTAAGTCTTATGTACCGCCATTGTATTAAAGATTATAGGAGGATTTTGGAGACTTACGGAAGATAAGGAAATGAAAATGACATATTTCTGAAACTTCTATGTGGAATATTTGAGCAACCATGGTAATAATACAGGTTACTTTACCAACATAAGAAGCAAGGTCATATTATATGAGATCTAAATTTGAGCTGCTTAGGTAGAGTCAATGGTATATCTGAATTAGAGCAGTGGCAATAGAGAGAATGTATCCACATAAAATTTATTGGAGTAGAGGCACTACAATGACTGTACAATCATAACAGTTGTTGCAGTAGAGGAGATAGACAGAATATACCCACGTAGGAGCTATTGGAGTAGAGTAGCTAGAGAGAATTACCCACGTAACTGTTCACAGGAAGATATAGTACATGTGGTCACAGAATGGAATCATGGATTTTCCCTTACATAAGGAAAAGGAAATTCATGTTGACCATACTTATGGCTTGAATATGATATTGTTATTAATAAGCATCAGATTGAACATGCGACATCACTGGTCACCACCACGGGCCTCTTATCCTCTTTGCACGAAAAAATCTGGACAAAGTAAAAAACAATTGGGGGTCAAAGGCCCAAAAATAGGGATAGATTTTAAATACTGCTCTAATAAACTTGGGAAGTTGTTAGAATAACAGGTTTTGTGTTAACATGCATTTTCTGAAGGATATGAAGTCTGACACTCAAATGAGTGTAATTATTTAGCAATTTAGTCCTCACTGATTTACCAGAAAAACAGAAATTTTATGAGGAACAGGCCAAAAATTTGATGTGAAAATCAGGGAAATTGAGAGGTATGAGCATGCATGCCATTAAATGTATTGTACTAGCTCTTTTAATGATGCAGAGGTAGGTAAATAAAGAGAATATGAATGTCTATGGCTAGTGGAGTATAGCTTTATTAGACTAAATTTACCTAAAAAGATTTAAAAGGTAAAAAGTCGTGGACATTTCTAAACCGTGTGGCTGAAACACTGTGTCCTTAAAGAGTCATTTGCATATATCCCATGGGTCTCCACTACAATATGTTTAAGGTATTACACAGTGAAGAGACTAGGTTGGCTGAGTATTTATTGCAGTTTTTACTGAATGGTTTGTCTGTGTGACCTTGAACATGGTAACAGGTGTAATACAATCAACAGATGAATTTGTATTACTTTTAATAGAAACTTTAAGATGGAATAGAATTAATTAACACATGTGTGTGATAATTAGTTTTATACTATGGTGCTGTAACAAGATATATGTTGAAATAATTAAGTAAAATTGAAATGAATTGTACATTGTATTCTGTTTATTGAGTCACCCAACTATTTCCAAGATAGATTGTGTCTCACAACATCTTTAAACCTGTAAGCAATTTCTGATGACGTGGTATTTATTAATTATTATCTATATCAGGAGTTAGTAGCATCGGCCCTAAAACTGAGCTTTAAGGCATTATACTTTGCTAGTAAGTATATGCTCAAATGGCACCTTTTGGTTTGTTCCAGACAGGGGCTCAGTACCGGTCAGCATATTGCATTAAAGGCTGATACATTTTAACTTCCCCACAAGTGACCCTGAGGAAATAATTAAAAGGTCTTACTAAAGTTTAGGTGTAAATTGCAGCCAGAGCCAAAAAATGCAGTATAATGATAAATGTAAATGGTGAAGTAAGGTTCCATGAGGGTATAATACATTTTAGAGCTCCTTTAAACCAAAACAGTGTTCTAAAAGTTTGAATAAATCAGATCAGAATTAGTAGAAAAAAGCTTAAGCAATAGATAGAAAAAAAGCAGCTGATGTTCTTCATCTCACATTGCTGCAGTCCTTACATATGGGTAGTCCGCTGTCCTCGGTCGGCCCGAATATCAAAGTATTAGGCTGACGTCGGTCAAGGCGCTTAAGACTGACATCAGGACGTCAGGGTACAAATGCGCATGACCGACGTCATATCCTCAGTCTTTTTTGCCGCATGGTCCGATGCAGAAGCAGCGTTGCAAGTGCCATTCGGCGTTCTGAAATTTTTCGAATTCGGAGTTTCAGACCGAGTCAAAGTTGGCTAAGTACCCCGTTGGGGAATATTTTAGTTTTTCTTGCCTCAGTGGTTTACCGGATGTCAGAAAAAGTGAATAACTGTATTTCTTGTGGGAAGCAGATACCGCATAGAGATTATCATTCTTTGTGTATTCCTTGTTTGGGGCCTGAGTACGACGTTGTTGGGTGTCGCTTTTGTGCTAGGTTCAATAAGCGCACTATTGCCAAGGTTAGATTGTGCTAGGTTGGTCTTGAAGCGGTGCAATTATAATATGCCGTCGGATTCTCCGGCGCCCGCTTCTTCGAAGAAGCGCAAAGACAAAGCAGCTAAACCCAGGCAAGAAGAGTCGTCCGCATCGGACGCCGGTTCTTTAGAGGCGTCAGTGGAACCGGTGGTTCCGACGGAGGCTTCTCTGGAGTCCCAGGGGGAGACTTTGATATTGCAGGATGTGGCTCAGGAGGCAGGCCAGGCTGAAGGGGTTCTCAGGTTACTGTACTCCCCTCCCTTCCTAGGGTGGTTAGGCCCTCTCCTTCTGTTTCCAAGGCTTCTCCCAGAGGCAGGCCAGGTTTAGCTTCTGTTGGTGTCTCTCCTGGTTCAGCAGGGTCTGTGCCCAAGAAGCACATGCTTAAAATGGCAGAAGATTTAATTACTTTGATTAGAGGTTCTTTGCCCGCTCCTGATAAGAGGCCTAGGGTGGAGCCAGAGTTGGGGAGTTTTGAGCAGGCTTCGGATGTTTCAGAGTCTTCGGCTGAAGACTTGCAGGAGTACTCTCCTTATTCTGATTCTGATGCAGATGATTCAACTCCTTCTGCTTCTCCTCCAGAGGATTTCTCTTTTTCAGAGACTCTTCATTCCATGAGGGAACATTTTAAGTGGGAAGGTCAGGACTTCTCTGATTCCAGGAAAAGGCTTAGGGAATTTTTGCTTTTGCCCCAGCATAGGCCCTTGGCTATACCACCTGTTCTGGATGTTGTGGAAGATGTGTTTGCAGAGGCTTCACTTAATCCTGATTCTTTGCCTCCTGCTCCTGTTAAACCGGATGGGTATTACAGGGTGCCTGAGGCTCATAAATATCTTTATAAGAGTCCTAGGGCGGACCCAGAAACTGTTAGTCAGGGACCTAAGGGTGTCAAGGCCTCTGTTGTAAAAATCCGGTTCCTCCAGATAAAGAGGCCAGAGCTTTGGATAGATGGGGAAAGAAAGTCTATACTTCTTCCACCTTAGCTATGAGGGCTTTGAATTGCCAGTTTCACATGTTGAAATATCAAAACTATCTTCTTTCTCAATTAAAGTCTAAGGTAGATGCTCTGGCGGAAGGCATTGAGTGTAAAGAATTGCAAGATTTGGTGCATGTCTCTGAACAAGTGGGTAAGCATTCTTTACAATTTGGTTTTGATGCTGTACAGGCCTCGTCTAGGGTGGCTGCCACTGGTTCAGTTCTTCGCAGGCACGCCTGGCTGAGGGATCAGAATTTATCTGACCATGTTAAGACAAGGATTTTGGATGCTCCTTTACAGTCTGATGTGTTGTTTGGTTCACCTGTGGAGTCAGTCTTGAAGAAAATGGTAGACAAGGCTAAGTCTATGCAGGCTGTTAAAGATTTTTTGCAAGTTCAGCCTCCAAGTTTAGTAGGAATTGGCCTGCTAAGGGGTGGACGTATCCTTCTTATGATTCTCAGTCTAGGGGTAGATCTAGACGTGGTAGGGGTAGAGCTCAGAGTTCCTTCAGACCTAGAACAGGGAGTTCACCTGCACAATCTTGGTGAGGGCAGGGCCAGTCCTTTCGTAAACAGGCCCAATGACCTACCTTTTCAGCTGCCAGATCCTTCTTGCCTGGCAGCACCTTTGGGAGGAAGGTTGGCACTCTTCAAGGAAAATTGTGGTTTGATTACCCAAGACAGATGGGTATTGGATATCATACACCAAGGTTACAAGTTTTATTTCCATACCTTGCCTCCTTTCAAAGGCATGCCGGACGTTCCTCCTCAGCAAAGACTAGAGGCTCACAAACAAATTTCTCTGCTACTTCAAATAGGGGCCATACAACCGGTCCCTCTGCCAGAAGTGGGCCTAGGATTTTATTCTCGCCTGTTCCTAGTACCAAAGAAGGGGAAGGGGGGAAAAAAACACCCGTTTTTTGGGGAAAAACCATTCGGTGCATACCTTTACCAACCATTATAAGTTGGATGTGATCTCTAAGGCGAGAGCTGGCTTTGCCAGGGCTATTCTCCATGGCTTCCTGGAGGGCTCTGCTGGCCCTTCCTCCTCCCAGTCTTCTCCTCAGCTATTGCACTATTCCTATTGCAAAGAATACTGCAACAGTGAAGTGGAAGGACATAGCACAGTTGTGTAAGATCTTACCATAACAGTAGATGTCCCTGTCTTCACTGTTGCAGCATTCGCTCCCTCCCTTCTCCCCCTAGTACTTTTCCTTCTGGATGTGCTTGTTACCTACTAGTATCCTTGGACTGTCTTTCCTACTGGGGCTTTTCAGTTCTGAGGAGGGTACATCCAGATGTCACCTTTTTGTTTTACTCCATGCACAGGGAGCATATGTGTTATGTACGGCATACCCATTACAAACTAAAGGCTTTTGGTATACTGGGCAAACATCAGGCTGCCCTTGGCAGGGGAACCCTATTGTAAAGAATACTGCAGTGGTGAAGAGAAGGATATCTACTGTTATGGTAAAGTCTTACACAACTGTATTTTCTTACTTATTGGCCTACTTGTTTTGTGAAAACTCTTAAGGTCCATTCATATCACTTCATTGTGACCACCAATGGTCTGCAGTCAGTTCCCTCCTCCTTTTACTTCCTTGCATTCCTTTGGTCACAATTGTGGGGATCATTTGGAAGGATCTTTGAGTGTGAAGGCTAGAGTTTTATCAGATGTTTCAGCCATGGCTACACAGATCAGTTGTACAGCTATGTCATTGACTTTATCCATGCATTTGGGTTTATTAGCCCCTTCTATAGTAAGGTCACATTTGCACTTGGTAATACATGTGATGGTCAGCTGCTTATCCAGTCACTTTTTGCATATACCATTGTGTACCTTAATTATGTAATGTAATCATGTGTGTCTCTGAAGGCCTGGTTCTTGTAAATGTATAGACTGTGAAAGTAAAGAATAAAAGGAATGTCACAGAATGCTCATAATGTGGAAATGTTGGATTGATGTTTATTTGCTCCTCTGATGATGTCAGAATGCTGTGTTTCAGGGGTCTGTATTACCTGATTGAACATTTAGGTTAGCGAGTACCTAAACGTCAACCTGGTAATTTTAACATAGGGAATGAATTTCCTCCTCTGCAAAAAAAAAAAAAAAGTTAAACCAACCCTGCCCCCCCTTAATGAAATATACCAACTCTGAGATCACTTTACAGTGGGGAAATGGGCAAAATCCACATAATGGCCAAGGGAATTCTTTCCCTGTGTTAATTCAGCCGTTCGCATTTTTTTTACTTTCGCTATTACCAGTTCGACATTTAGGCATTCGCTAACCTAAACTTTCGATCAGGTAATAAGAACCCGTGTTTCATTGAACTTGGTAGATCCTTCTAGTATAGTATAGTGGTAGTTCTAGCATTACACAGCAATGAAAAAAAATCAAAAATGGGTTTTATTAAGTACAACAAAAATAAATCCTAAAATGTTTTTTGCTGGTGGAAAAGCCCACCTATACCCCCAAGTGTGGAACTGTGACCCCTCACACACCTTCCAACTATTTGTTTATTCAAGCTTCAATGTTTCACCTCCTTGAAGTAAGGGAAAACATAAAAATACCACACCTCCAGTGTTACAAAAATATCTACTGTATTTATATTTGAGTTTCGGGAAAACTAAACAAACTTCTTAGTGGTTTTGCCTAACTCACTGAATTTATCCAGAAATAACTTCAGTAATACATATTTAGTACTTTATCTGGGGCCATTTCCACCACAAGGCAACCTAGGCAGCTGCTTAGGGCACAGTGCTGGCTGGGGGGTGGGGGGGGGGGGTTCAGCCTGGACATTAGAAAAAAAGAAAGAAACCTTGAGTACCTGCTCCATTACAGTCTCTATTGAAAAACTTCAAATCCTAATTACCCACTCTGCTGGACTATTCTGTGTGTGACACCTCCAGTCTTCCATTTTTCCATTTGTGAAAATGCATTTGAGCCAAAGTGAGAGAATGTGCTAGTGAAAGAGAGAGTGCACTCTTTTTTTTTTTTTTTTTTTTTTTTTTTTTTCAGGCTAGCCATATCAAACAAGTTGCTGTAATCTTCTTTTTCTAGTATCGACATAATTTATCAAGGGAGTGAAATCAGGCTAGCATGGTCCTTTTCTAGTGACACAGAGGTGTGTGTGTGTGTGTGTGTGTGTGTGTGTGTGTGTGTGTGTGTAAAATAATTAATTGATTAAATTGATTATAGTAAACAAGAAGCATCATCATGTGAGCTATGTTCTTTGGGTACGAGCCGTGGTTTTCTTGTTTGGTTGACTGTTGACAGTGTGTTTATTTGGCTCTAAATAAACTGGTCAGCATGGTGGTAGCTCAGGTGGATGTAAAAGATCCCATGGCACATATCAAAAAGAGTAGGGGACATTCCCTGATGCCTTGGCCAAATGTCTCCTTGTAGTCTAAATACCACCTTGGATCTCTGTTGTAAAGAGACTACTAGCCTAGTGGGACTAACCTGATCAATAAAAGGATAAATAAATAAATGGAAATAAACCGCTGTATGTTCCTAAGAAAAACTGACAAAATTTAACAGGAATATTGTTTTTAGATATTTAGGAAAATACTTGCAGGGAAACATTACATTAAGTCTTATGTACCGCCATTGTATTAAAGATTATAGGGGGATTTTGGAGACTTACGGAAGATAAGGAAATGAAAATGACATATTTCTGAAACTTCTATGTGGAATATTTGAGCAACCATGGTAATAATACAGGTTACTTTACCAACGTAAGAAGCAAGGTCATATTATATGAGATCTAAATTTGAGCTGCTTAGGTAGAGTCAATGGTATATCCGAATTAGAGCAGTGGCAATAGAGAGAATGTATCCACATAAAATTTATTGGAGCAGAGGCGCTACAGTGACTGTACAATCACAACAGTTGTTGCAGTAGAGGAGATAGACAGAATATACCCACGTAGGAGCTATTGGAGTAGAGTAGCTAGAGAGAATTACCCACGTAACTGTTCACAGGAAGATATAGTACATGTGGTCACAGAATGGAATCATGGATTTTCCCTTACATAAGGAAAAGGAAATTCATGTTGACCATACTTATGGCTTGATTATGATATTGTTATTAATAAGCATCAGATTGAACACGCGACATCACTGGTCACCACCACGGGCCTCTTATCCTCTTTGCACAAAAAAATCTGGACAAAGTAAAAAACAATTGGGGGTCAAAGGCCCAAAAATAGGGATAGATTTTAAATACTGCTCTAATAAACTTGGGAAGTTGTTAGAATAACAGGTTTTGTGTTAACATGCATTTTCTGAAGGATATGAAGTCTGACACTCAAAAGAGTGTAATTATTTAGCAATTTAGTCCTCACTGATTTACCAGAAAAACAGAAATTTTATGAGGAACAGGCCAAAAATTTGATGTGAAAATCAGGGAAATTGAGAGGTATGAGCATGCATGCCATTAAATGTAATGTACTAGCTCTGTTAATGATGCAGAGGTAGGTAAATAAAGAGAATATGAATGTCTATGGCTAGTGGAGTATAGCTTTATTAGACTAAATTTACCTAAAAAGATTTAAAAGGTAAGAAGTCATGGACATTTCTAAACCGTGTGGCTGAAACACTGTGTCCTTAAAGAGTCATTTGCATATATCCCATGGGTCTCCACTACAATATGTTTAAGGTATTACACAGTGAAGAGACTAGGTTGGCTGAGTATTTATTGCAGTTTTTACTGAATGGTTTGTCTGTGTGACCTTGAACATGGTAACAGGTGTAATACAATCAACAGATGAATTTGTATTACTTTTAATAGAAACTTTAAGATGGAATAGAATTAATTAACAAATGTGTGTGATAATTAGTTTTATACTATGGTGCTGTAACAAGATATATGTTGAAATAATTAAGTAAAATTGAAATGAATTGTACATTGTATTCTGTTTATTGAGTCACCCAACTATTTCCAAGATAGGTTGTGTCTCACAACATCTTTAAACCTGTAAGCAATTTCTGATGACGTGGTATTTATTAATTATTATCTATATCAGGAGTTAGTAGCATCGGCCCTAAAACTGAGCTTTAAGGCATTATACTTTGCTAGTAAGTATATGCTCAAATGGCACCTTTTGGTTTGTTCCACACAGGGGCTCAATACCGGTCAGCATATTGCATTAAAGGCTGATACATTTTAACTTCCCCACAAGTGACCCTGAGGAAATAATTAAAAGGTCTTACTAAAGTTTAGGTGTAAATTGCAGCCAGAGCCAAAAAATGCAGTATAATGATAAATGTAAATGGTGAAGTAAGGTTCCATGAGGGTATAATACATTTTAGAGCTCCTTTAAACCAAAACAGTGTTCTAAAAGTTTGAATAAATCAGATCAGAATTAGTAGAAAAAAGCTTAAGCAATAGATAGAAAAAAAGCAGCTGTTATGAATGATGTCCATGTAAATACATGTTGTTTTCATGAAGAACAACAGTTTATGACAAAATTCCTCCATATGAATTCAGAACAAATGGCTAAGAAAAAGAACTTTACTATCGAGGTTTAAACTGCATAGTGGAGACTAGCTGTGCAAAGTGGCTATATGAAAAAAATTAACTAATACAAAAATGTGCCAAGATGGGAATTTTATAGTCTGTATAGGGGAATAATCTAGCTCCTGTTGGAGTTTAGATATTTGCTAAAAAACTCACGTTCACGTGCATTAATTGTAAATCAAAAAATGAGTGCCATTTCTGTAAGCATATATAGCACTAAACAGATGTGTGCATTTTATATAATTTCTATAGTCAAATTACAGTGTTCCCTGAGAGTAACAAATAGCTAATTAATCAGCCTCTTACCATGTGATGGGAGATTTACATGCAGAATCTTTTGTTGGACGTTGACCCATGTTTGACTGTCTTGTCCAGTATGCCTTAAAAGTGTGGTCACACTAGGTTTTGTTGCTGAGCATAATGACTATTTTATGTGCCATTTTAAAAGGCTTTGATTTCCTGCTGACTTGCAGGATGATTCTTAAAGCAGCATAAGGAGGCTTTCTTTCCTGATGATGATTAAAAGCTGCCCTTCCTGCTAAACCCTTTTTATGTCTTCATGATGTTTTCACGGTACCACTTTCAGAACAGTAAACTCCGCATTTCCAGCCAGTCTATTCAGCATACCCCTCAACTGTACAGATTTTTGCTTCTTATTTTTGGTCTGTTTTCATAAAATTGTGGTTTTCTAGCAAGTTAGTGGTAAATCATTAAAGACTGAAGTTAGAAAATAATGACAGACATTTGAGTTTCAGACTTTATACCCTTCAGAAAATTCATGCTAGTGCAAAACCAGTTAAAGAGCAATAATTAAAAATTGTCTCTATTTTTGGGCCTTTGTCCCACTTTTATTTATGGTATTGTCCAGATTTCTTGCTCTAAGAGGCTGAGAGGTATGCTCCTTATCACAAACTGGTGTAGTCATGACAAACCAAAAACTGAAAAAAACAAGGCGCTGAAAACAGGCAGTCCAGTAAAATCCTTTAATAATTTCCATTGCCAAAACCAATAACGACACATTCATAAAAATTGATAAATATAGCACACATAAAACCAATGACATAAGAGCTTTCATCCATTAAAATAATGAACTTCATCAGATAAACTAAGTACATCATGTTAACATTTAAATATACCTAAAAAAAACAAACTATTGATCATCAACAATATTGTCACAGTCTATCAAGTTAAAGAACTAGGGGACATCCATGTTACATAACTAACCAATGCCATTCTGTCCGAAAACTATCTCATTTACATTATTTTCTCAACTCAGACATTCTTCCCCGCATTTCCAATTGGCTAAGAACCGTTACCTTCATCCTATAGCCCTCTTAGAAAGTAAATATTAATCCCGTTTCCAATTGTAATTCGATTGGCGATAATATGAACCAATCAGTAAAAAGTATTATTTATAAAATGCTAAGGAAGGTACTTGATAATATTTACTTTGATTTCTTGTGGGATGGTGAGCACGTTGCTGCTGGCATCCCTTACTAAGGGTGTCTTACTAGCTTTTTTATTTTTCCGTCTTTGCATTGCAGCCTAAAACCATCTCTTGAGTCCTTCCTTCCTTCCTTCAGAACCTAGTAGAGTATCTCTGCTGCCTTGTTCTTTGTTATTTCAACCCCTTTTCTTAGTCAGTCAATATTCCTGCTTTGCCTGCTCTGTCTTTTCTCCCACTTTTTCCTGCACACCCTCTTTCTTTTGATGACTTCCTGGACTTCGTTCCACTACCAGCTTTCCTAAAGTACTTTATTTCCGCACTTGGTTTGGCCACATACCTATTCTGTAGTCCTCACACATGCTGTTTTGAGGCTCTACCATTCTTCTTCAACCCCACATATTTCTCCTCATTATTCCTAAGGTGCTAGAGGCCTGAGTAATTCCTTGAACTCCTGTGCATTTCCTCCAGTTAGCCTCCAGGTTTTCAGCCTAGTTTCTGTTGACCCTAGAGCCTTCACTGACCACTGCTTGATCATTTGTAATATATATATGGTTTACAATCACGTAGTCTATCACACTGTGTGTGATCAACGTATGTACGTAAATCAGGTAGCAGAACCATTAGTGCGAGTACTATATTGTCGAACCTTACAATAGCGAACAGCTGCTATAGCAAGATTTGACAGTGTAGTGCAAATTGCACTATAGTGAGGATTGGGAAATGTACCCTTTCCTCAGTGTAGTGCGATCTCAGAGTTTGTATATATAATTAGGGGGGTGTAGGGGGCTTGCCCCCCACAAAACATGTTAAAATATGTTTAGCGTCTAAGCGGATTTCAGTGAAGTTGAAATGTTCGACATTCGACTTCACAGAAATGCTCAGTTCGGCATTTACTGTGGTCGGTGTTGTGATTTCCGAACATTTTCTTTGGATATATGCACTTTCGGCCACAGTAGTGTCGAACATGTGATATATATATATATATATATTATTTAGCACAAACACACACACACCACTGCAATCATTGAGTTAAAAAAGTACAGGACCTCCCCCATGCACAGAAAAAGCAAATTATTCTCTTATAATCTTTAGTCACAAATTCTCAGTGACAAATAACTTTAGCCTTTCTCCCCATCTTCAGTAATTACTTCATACTACCCACTACATTGTCAGTACTTTGATGGTTGACCCACACATGCACGCGCGCACACACACACACACACACACACACACACACACACACACACACACACACTCCCATCAATTTATGCCACTTGTACTTGTATTACTGTATACCTCAGATATTTGCTTGAGATCAAATGAATGAATAAATTCATAAATAACAGCCCAGGAATACATCTCGGCTTGCTGATGTCAGAACCGTACAGTGGAACACCTCTCTGCCCTCTCAGTTTCTTAGCACTCAAAAGTCAGACTCAGAAACAAACTGAGGAACAGATTTTAAATATTTTGTTATATAGTTAGAGAATTGATAGAATAACCAGCTTTGTGTTATCGAGTATTTTCTGAAGGATACAAAATCTGAAACTCATATTCATCCTGCTTACCAATATTTAGTGACCAAGTTCTGTAATAATTTTCCAGAAAAACACACATTTTACAAGGAACAGAAGAAAGTAATTCCCAGTTTCTTTGCTAAAGATTTCTGAGCAAAGCCAAAAATAATTGGGGGATGAGGGACAAATTTTAAGTACTATTTTTTTATTAATTTGTTAAGCAGGTAATCTTGGGAGTACTGCCTGACTAAGGCAAATGGAGATGGGAGGATTTAAACTCTGTACTTTTAACTACGGTGGTGGTGCTGCGGTAGCATTGTCACCTCACTGTAAGACGACGTCCTGTTCGATTCTCAGCTAAAGCGTCTTCTGTGTGGAGACATGCGTGAATGGGCGTACCTTCATTGAAGGTTGTGCGTCAGGGCTGGCAACTCGGCATGTAAAAATCTACTGCCAATCATTAGCGGACCAGAGTTCCGCTGTGGTGACCCCTAACCTAGAAAACCGAAAGACACCACAACAACTTTTCATTGTAGGAAGCAGTCCATTAACAGATCAGAGCACACAACTCTAATTCATTTGAAAGGTTAACAGAACAGCAGGTATTGTATGAACACAAATTTTCTGAACAATGAAAACTATGAAATTCCCTTAGTGAGTCAAAGGAGGTCTAGCAGTTTGTGTGGTGGATTAAGGCTCCCTGCTTTTAATGAGCAGGGTTCAGAATCTGATTCTTTCTAGCCCCACATTTACCCTACTGTGTGACTGTGAGCAAGTCACTTAACCAGATAACACTAAGTGTGGGGCATTTTCACAAAAGCCACACTCAAAAAGTCTTATCTGGCGTAGCGGCTGCTGTTCATAGGTTTCTGTGCCGAGTAGTAGTAGTGCAGATTGCACTATAGTAGTAGTAGTGGTTCCTTATACTCCTGCTTTTGTGTGAGCCTTTCAGAATGCCCTCTCTTCTGTGTAAGCAACATAACCTGTGCTTTCAGAAAAGAATGTAGCATGGATGAAAATCATGTTATAATTTGTTACTAAAAATGACAGCAATATTCAGGTAATTCTGGTGACTGGGCATTCTGGGGGAACACATGCCCCTGCCACCAATGATCCTATATGTGGTAGCATTTTATGGTGTTTTGTGTTAATGCTTATTTTTAAAAGAATGTGTTTTATACTGCCTGTACAGTTCTTTTTTTCTCTTTATTTCTTGCCATTTTGTATTCACCAGCCTTTCTGTGACCCTGTTAGCCCGTTCATGCAGCATCAATGAGAGCTGTCATCCAAGCAGCCATCGGCTTATGCTGAGCTGGTTCCCCATTTGCAAGCCCACCCTTTCCTTATATAATATAACTCCACAGTTACATAACCACAGAGCAAAGACCACACATACTGAGTCACTGTTGAAGTCATTTCTCAATACAAAAGACATTCAGGGAGTTGAACACCAGCAAAGTGAAGCTGACTGGTTTAAATCTCTTTACACTGAGCCGTCCTTGGGTTAGTGAGCTTAGTCCTTACCCCAGTTTCCTCACAGTAGTCTAATGCCCATGGATCCCACAGTGCTGTCCAACTCCTGATAACTCACACCTGTTTCCATATTTGTGTCAAACACGACTTCCATGCAGACATACAGCTGCTTGTGAGTGCATGTCAGCAGCCTGTTACACTGACTGCAAGATTGAGAGTCAGGCTGTCTCCCTCGCCCCTGTATGGTTAATTCAGCATCAACCACTCACTCCCATCATCCCTAGCCAGCTCTTATACCACCAGGATTTCTGTTTAATTATGGGCTGTGTGGGTCACAGTCACGGCTTTAGTGCTATGAAACACAGAGCTGAGCATTGCTTGCACAGTTAGAGCAGGCAGCAAATCACTGCCAAAAAATGCAACTCTAAAAATCTAACAGCAAGCTTTAAACTTATTACTTTTACAAATGTTTGTATTCTGCACACCCATTATCACACACAAAAAAATATCATTATAATGTATTAAAATAGCCATATGTCAGCATTACTTGCGTCCTAATGTCCAGTGGTGCATTTGCTATTTGTTTTTTGTTTTAACCATTTTCTCGTATGCATCAGTCTCCGAAAGTTAGCTCTTACACTTCTACTTTTAGGAGACATGCTCTGTTTTACATAACTTTCCTATTAAGTTGGTTTCGTTCCTATCCGCTGCATCCTAGTTTACTATCTGACCAATTGTCCTCAGATGGATAGCTAATTACAGATTTATATGCTTTTGTTTTCCTATCTTGCTTTCCATGTTTTTGTAGCTGCATGTTCTCATTTATAGCATGCCATAGCTGCATCTGCAACTTTTCTATATACTGTTTTCTTTTCTTTGAAGTATTTGAAGGTGTGGACTTCTTATAACTCTTTTCTTACTGTGTATTTTCTTTCAGTGATGTCACAGGGCACATTAGCTACTCCACCTTCCCAGTCCCCATTGTCATTCTAACTTCTGCATGTGTTCAGTAGCTTGCTTGGCCAAAAATGTTATTTCTGTTACCAAAAGCAAGCCATGACATCAGCACTATGAAGTAACTGCTTTGTTTAGTTATGCAAATATTTTTTTCTAAGGCATTTCTGCAAAATATGCTGTGTCACTTTCTCTGCAAAAAGAACTACTTCTGTGGAAGTGGTATGATGTTTTTAATTACTTATTTAGTCGTCAGTCATTAAGTTGAAGACCATGTAGATTAAATGATTCTAAAAGGAACTTGTTTTTGCTGCAACCCATAAGAAATGCTGATGTTGCAAACAAAAGTATAGTAAACAACTAAAAAGTAATAAAATATATCAGCAAAAAAAGTCTGCATCACAGAGTCCAGAAGCACTTGGCTCTCATTCAGACAGAGTCACTATGTTTATCATTTGCTTCTCTCTTTTTTTTCAGAATGTAACATGTTAACTGTGCATTGAAATATTTTAACTTTGGTAAGGGTTTGATATGGACTGTTGTTTCATTATGTGTTGTTGGACTTGTAACTCAGAAGGCCTTACTCTCTATAGTCATGTTTCCAGCACAACATTATGTAGATATCAGAGAGCTGGGTAGCAGTGCCGCAATGTAAGGAAAGTCAGTGATCGCCCTGACTGCTACTTTAAGAACAGGCATGGAACTTGTATTGCTGTCTGCTTTTCCATATTTTCTAACAATGAAAATAACTGAATGTGTCAACAGTCCCAAGGACTTTATTTCCTGTCACAAGAAGGTGTTGATCGGTTATGCAGTAACCCAACTTGCACACATGAAAGTGACTTATGAAGCTTAAAAGTATGTGTCAGGCAGATACACAGAGAAACAAACAGTGTTCTGCCAAAGGTCTGGAAAATATGTTGTAGAACTGCAAATAGGGGCCCAGGGATGTATTTTACTAGAGAAATGTAGTTAATATGGATTGTAAAAGGGAAACAGTGAATAAAACATACAATAAAAGGGAGGTATTTTTTGTTATTTTAGGAGTATGTATTGGATGCATTGTAACACTGATTGTGATTATGTGTTGTACTTCGTACGGTTAAGACAGCCTAACCACAGGGATATTCATAACTGCTTTAAAAATATCATTAATCTGAACCTTCCTTCAGGGAATTTTAATATTATTAAGGTAGAAATTAGTACAGTGCATTTTTTCTGGACTTTGTTTTTAATATGGTGATTGTATTTGTAATCATACAATGGATAATTATATCACCCTGCTTTATTGGCAATGCACATTGAAATATATAGTTAAGTTAAAAAACGATAACGTTTCTAATCCTTAGTTTTATATAATCCAAGCTGCATTTCAACTTGTCACATCAGTAGGTTAATAACTTCAGTAGTGTTCATGAATTTGTGAAAACATTTGTCCCACCCCCACCACACTATCTATATATATATATATATATATATATATATATATATATATGTATATGTGTGTGTGTGTGTGCGCACAAACTGTGGTTTTACTAGTCGTTGCTCCAGGCTCTCATGGTAACCATCATGCATGGTTACATCAGTGATCACTAACAGCTAGTATGTGATGAATTATGAACAAGTGTTAGACTTGTGAGCTTCACTTTCTTTCACTGTATTATAATCTGTAAAATGCTTGAAAAAGGATGAGCCTTACTGTTGCTGCTAATTTGTTTGAGGGCTGTTTTCAGCTGTTGCCAAAAAAATTGCACTGTTGACTGTGGCTAGTGAATATTACAGGTGCCAATACTCCCTGTTTGTGAGTTAGACATGCGTTATTTAAAGCTGTTTTTGAACTGCTTCCAAGTATCTGTGAAGTAAAATACCAGTGAAAGAAAAGGCATTCAGCACTTTGGACAGCTCCATTTTAACCAGATGTGCCATCTCTTCACTAGTCAGGTGACCCAATGGAGTTCTGAGCTCACCATGAAATTAAAAGTCTTACTTTGTAATATGTACCTAGCAGAGGTAGTGGTCTAGTACACAAATGAAACTGTAGATCAAAGTTTAAGTGGTCCATAGAGTGGCACACAGCAACGGTTATTCTGCTCCACAAAGGTGGAGCCACAACAGACGCCGGGAACTATCGCCCTATAAGCCTGACTAGCTTGGTCTGCAAGGCTATGGAGCACATCATCATGGAACTCATTAGCAGAGACATTGGGAACCTCCACTCACTGGACCCTACCCAGTTCGGCTTTGTTAACGGCAGATCATGCCTCCTAAACCTGGTAGACTTCTTTGAGACAGTTACCAAGGCTATAGACGAGGGAAAGGTAGTACACACAGCCTACCTAGACTTCACAAAGGCCTTCAACACCATTCCCCATTCTGGTATTATAGACAAGCTCACCAGCTCGAACATAAACCCCTATGTCACAAGATGGGTTGCCAAATGGCTCATGGACAGAATCCACATGGTGAGAGTTGCAGGAGCTAAGTCCAACTCTAAACTGGTTATAAGTGGCGTTCCCCAGGGCTCAGTCCTAGGACCCCTCCTGTTCGGCATATATTTATTAGAGGTACAGGCAAGCACAGGAGGACTATGGCTGATCAAGTTCGCAGATGACTGCAAACTAGGGGATATAATTGCCTCTCCAGCTGACACAGACATCCTCCAAAAGGGTCTCACTGAGATGGATACCTGGTGTCAAAATCATGGCCTCAAGCTAAATGCCAAAAAGTGCATAGTCATCCCCTTTGGAAAAAACAAAGTACCCACAAACTACCGCATAGTTGCTAGTCCCCTAAATACAGAAGATGTAATAAGGGATCTGGGGACCCAAGTAGATAATAATCTCTCCTTTGGTAATCACATTGCCAAAATGGTTAGAAAATCCTCATATGTGGCCCACCTAATCACAAAAGGGTTCGCATCCAGATCAAAAGAGGTCATTGTGCCCCTCTAGTCATCACTCATCAGACCCATCATAGAGTACAATGCCCCATTTGGGATGTACCTTACAAGACAACTGCAACAGCTGGAAAGACCACAGAAGTACCTCACCAAGAGGATCACTGGCCTCCAAACAGATGCCCTATGCAGCTTGACTGAAGAAATTCCAGCTGTACTCAGTTGCATACCACCTACTCAGAGGTGATCTCTGCCTGACATACAAGGCCATGTCCAACCCAGAATTGATGGACATGCTCCACCTAAAGAAAATCATATCCCCTCAAGCCACACACTCTAGGAATCTATTACCTCACCACAACAATAAATAGGACATGCTGGAGGGATAGATTCCTGTCCCAGAGACTTCCCATGCTTTGGAACAAGATTCTAGTCTACATTAGGCAGAGCTCCTCACTAACACTCTTCAAGAGAAACCTTGACGAGTGGATGGGAAACAGAAAGTTTACCCCAGGGATCACTTCAGTGAATCTGCTGGACAGAGGCACAGGAAACTAATCTAAGGGGGCAGCAAAAGCCAACACATTCTGGCTAGGCTTATAAATGCCTTCGGGCATATAGCTTAGTACCTACCTATGAAACTATGAACATCTGCCACTTATTTTGTGGTACTGACTTTAAGCTTCGTGTTTAGTTGCACAAAGTATGCATGTAATTATTGGCAGCAGCTCTTTTAAAGTGCTTTGTACAGGGCATGGTTTGTAATAATGCCACATCTGTAGAGGTTGGAAACCCATGTAGAGTACAGTAAACGGGACCTGCATAACATGTTAAGAGCTTATTTTGTCTTAAATATCAAAATATTTATAATAGTTTCTGTATTAAAAGATTATTTATTGGTTGAATAAAAGACTGCTGGGTAATGAGAAGGATAATTACATCTGAAAAGTTCTCCAGAACGTCACAAAAGTTAAATGGAGTTAAATGCAGGTTATATCTTCATCTACAGCCATTTAACCATGATCTTTCAGCTGACTTATCTATCGGTTGATCTAGTCCCTGTTCACTGGTAGACCATTTTTGTGAAAATTGCAAATTTGCCTAGAGGTTGTATGACCTAAGAGGTTTGTTATATTAAATAATGTTCTGCAGAGAGTAACACCCTCTGCACTGGTGGTGGGAGGATTCCCCCTCCCCCACCTCAGCTTCAATGATACTGCTAATTTAAAGGTTTTGAGGCTGCATTTCAACAAAGAGGTCCATTAGTTAATAAGAGCTTCATGAGTGATACCATATTCCCATTCACTATCTTAGCAGAAGTTAATATGGTTGGGATTTATCAGAATTTTGTTTTTATAACTGTACCCCCCCACCAGTGAGACTGCATAGTGAAGTGTAGTGTATCATTTGTAAAAGAAGTACATCCCCTTCTTGTAATGCAAGCTAACACTTATATCCAAGGATCACCTTTCCTCGACTAATGATTTTTGTCCTGGGTGCCACCTCCCGTATGACAGAAAAAAGGTTGTTGCCAAGAATACCCCTATCACATCTTGATATGCCTAGTGTCTGGTAGCACCTGTCCCAGCTGTCATATTTCATTAAACTGCTCAGTGTCTAGAAGTGGCACTGCGGTGGTGCAGCGGTTAGCATTGCTGCTTCACAGCAAGAGGTTCTCCGGTTCGATCCTCAGCTGGGGTGCCTTCTGTGCGGAGTCTGCATGTCCTCCCTGTGGTCGTGTGGGTTTCCTCCGGGTACTCCAGTTGCCTCCCACATCTCAAAGACATGCTATAGGTGGATTGGACACTCTAAATTTGCCCTAGGTGTGAATGGGTGTGTGTGTGTGCCTTCTGTGGAAGGTTGGGCACCAGGCTGGCAACTCAACACCGTAAAACTCCACTGCCAATCATGAGCAGACAGGTGATCTACTGTGGTGACTCCTAACCGGCAAAAGCTGAAAGAAGAAGAAGCTCAGTGTTTAGTAGTAGCTCCCCCACCTTCAAATGCACAGTGGGGTATCTGCAGTGTGTCACTAAACTGTTTTGGTATGCCATACATAGATGTGGTGAACATAAGCACCAGTACATCCAAATACAGGTATATGAAAGGGAATGTACTCCAGCAAAGGTAACCGCATAATGACATTCCTTCTCCAGCATGTGACATTATAGGGACTAGACACGGCACAATGTCCTTTAAGGAAATAGGTCCAAGAAACATTAGGGGCCACTAGAGAGGCTTGTGTTTGTCAGAATTTTATAGCATCTAGCCGATCCAAATGCTGTGCCTCCTGAATGTTTGTTTTCAAGAGTCATAATAGGATTGAATGTTACAGAGTAGAGTGCTTATTGGAACTCCTTTTCAACTTCAGATTTATTTAGCTGCTTTTTCACTAAGCACAAAAGTCATAAAATATATTACAAAACATAATACAATATAAAAATAAATATTAAATAGCAGTAGTACATATGAAAGAACACATTAATTGATCTGCTGGGTCATCACATGATAAAGGCTCAAATAATAAGATGTAATGGAGTTACTATAGCAGGCTAAAACAGTGCATTTCAATACTGGATTCCCAGTATAGATAAGCAAACAATTTAACTGTAGGTGCCCCTAACCCCTTCCAATGAGCTGCTAATAGTGCAGATGTGACAGAGCACAAAGCATGGGGGAGGCAGTCAGGAACATTTAAGTTATTCAGGAAGGAGGAACCACAGTACCTGTTACAGACTTGGGCCATGGAGTTTTATAGCAATGGCACCTGACCAGTCTTTGTGTTCAGAAACTCAAGGAAAATGTTACTGTGGTAATTTAAGTGAGAGAGATTCAAGGCATGTCTAATGACTGAGAGATAAAGAGATGAAAAAGGTATTACGTTATTGTTATGATGTTCCCTAAATGAAAACAACTTTACTTTATAATGGTCCCAAAATGTCAGCTAACTGTTGAGCTTAACATTATGGACGCTTGAAATGAAGTCCATCTTATTGCCTCCATACATAATAATTGATGAAGTGGTTACACTGAGAATCTCTCAAGGTTACATCACAGTCTTCCAAGACCTCTATCCTGGATGTGTTGAGTTGCATTTAATTACTCTTATGCCATTAGTGAATGGCCTGCAAATCGTCCACAGGGGAATTAGAGATACGAATGGGTGTCGTCTACATAACAAGGATGCAATGAATCTCTTTCTGTAAGGAAGTCCTTATAGGGAAGCACAAGCATTGAGAAAAGTAACAGACCTTAACACCAAACCCTGTAGTGGTCTGTAACCTGCAAGGTAAGAACGAGAAGAATTCATCCCAGAAACCACCCTCTAAGCATGTCCACAAGGGTTGGAGGCAAGGTAATCTAATATGGCAGAGGATGGACCTCAGTATATATCTAAACTTTCAGTGAGGATACCATAATCTGGTCCTACTTGATTTCTTGGTGGCAAAACCTGGGCTGATAACTCCACTACTTGGAATGTTCAAGTCAGATCATGCTTGCAGATGAAGCAACCACAGTGTAGAGATGAGCAGGAGTCATATGTAACTTTACTTTGTTTGGTTTAAAATCTTGCTCAGCATTAAAAAGTCACTCCATTCTGCATGCTTATAAGTTAAAGGACTTATTTGTAGACATTTTTCTTTTTCTCACATGGCTATACCTCCCATCATCTGTACAATGAACAGTTGTGGCTCATAGGTCTCCATGGCAGCAGTAGCTGGCATCTTCCAGTTCTTCTCTCCATTTATTTTGACTGACATTTTGTCCTGATTGCGGGGTCTGGTAAACCACAACCTGAGTGTCTCCAGCTGTAAAAGGAACAACATGATTACTTTGCCTTCTGACTCTTCTCTTTCACAGTGTTGTATTCATTAGGATGTTTTTGTATTGTTTGTTTGTTTTTTTTTTTTGTCTGGGCACTGTAGTTCATATTTGTCTTCCAATCAAAGGTTGTGCAGGACTGACTCACGTGGCAGCAGTGGGTGTTCTCCATTAACTTATCAAGTCATTAACGGTATACTGTCTCTCTGTCTTTACACTGATCTGGATGGATATCGACCCAAAAGGCACAGAAACTGGTAATGAGTTACCGACTGTTCAGCCACAATCCTGCTGAGCTACTTTGCACAGACCTGATGGATCGAATTGTCAGTGAAGTTGTGATGAATCAAATCCTGGTGTTTGTGAAGTTGACTAAGGGTCCTTCAAGAGAACCTGTAAGGCAGACATTGTTGTGATCGTATTAGACTGTAGGTAAAGAAGTCCTGTAGTCTGAAGAAGGAATGTCACAAAGGAATGGAGAGGTGTTACTGTGCTTGAAGTTATAGTGAAGGAGGGAATCACTTTGTATTTTGTTATAGACTGCCACTTTTACTTGTGGTTTTGTTAGCACAGGGATGGAGGTACAAAGAACATTGTCACAGTACCAGAATATTCTCTTTCTGGCAGCAGGTAATAGGTCCTTTCTGCCTAAAGCTATCAGATATAAAATCTTTAATTCATGTTGGTTCTGAATTGTTTTATGATATTTGGAATCAGAGATTGTGCTAAGTGGCGAAGCATTTGATGCAAAGAAAATGGTTGGTTGCCATAAAAATATTTCTGAATTTAGGATTTAACAGAAAGAGAAAGATGTAGGGTTTTAGGACTCTATTTGCCTAAAGATATAATTTTTGCTGAACTGAAGCAAGCTATGTGATGTGACATCACATTTACAAAAATCTATTGAAACAGATATTTGTGAAAATGCATTATTTTGCTGACATCTGCCTCTATATATACATATACATATATATAGGGGCAGCCAAAGTATTGTTTCTTATGTGGGGAGGAGAGCATCTGAGGAAAGATTGTGCTAAATATACTGCAGAGACTTTGGTGGAGCAGCAGGAAATGAGAAGAGGCTGGACAAAAGAAGTGGAGGAAGGATAATGCCAGACACTGTTACAGAGAGACAGTGTACCCTTGGAAGGGGAATCCAATGATCTTACAAAAGTGTAAGCTAAGATGTTTGTTGTGGTAGTGGATTTGTTTGGAACTGCACATGTTCCATTTGCAAGTAATACTTTTGGGGTATTATCAGAGGGCAATTTGGAAGCTGACACAAGGGAAAGTAATGGTAGCTGTTGCAGTATATGTGGAATTACTAAATATAAGAGGAAGAAAGGATTGATGAAAATGGACAGTATAGCTTCCATAGGAAATGATTACCTGTCTGTCTGATTTCTTTAAGTACTGCTACATTAATGTTACTTGGCAGGAGTTGGATAGCTTTCAACTGTATAAGGTGTTATGTTGTTGAGATACTCTATATGTAATATGTTTAAACACATTTTAATCTATTTTCTGGGAAATATCTTAACATTTTGGAATTCAGACAGTCTGGGAATTAGAAAAATGTAAAATTTCATGGAACTTGACATGTTAAGTCTAACACTTACCGTTACTTTGTATATTTTTTATATTCACTGCTGTCAGTCTACATTATTCAGTGTCCTGTATTTAAAATCTGTTTTAATGTTTCATGTATATAGAATAGATAATGTAAAAAAAATATAATGGAATCACTATATTGACTAGAAATTGCACTTAACAATCACAAATAATGATTTTCAGCTCATAAAAGCTAAATTGTATTTTTAATGACTGTAAATTGACTTCCTATTGCCGCTCCCAACACTCAGAAAATTAAAGTGTGATTCAATCAAAAACTGTGAATTGTGAAACTCGCCATTAAATTTTAGAAGCATTTTTCCATGTGGAGGTTACACCTGCTTTTACCTTGCTACTTTTATATACTAAGATTGCAGTACCTCAGGGGTATGCTCTGAGTTAACAGTCTGGGTATTACTATATGCCTCTTATTCACATTTTAGTTTTCCCTGTTCTGAGGATCGTAATTACTGTCCAAACTTTCAATAGGCACCCTGTAAATCTGCACACCTGAAGACATTAGACTTGTAGCTGAGCTAAAGGGGTACAGTTCTTGACAGCAATAGCAGAGAGTGCCAGTTTTCAAAAAAAAAAGAAAAAAAGGTGCGCACCGGCCTTTCTCCCTCAGACTCTGACAAATATGGATGGACAATTTCCTACAGTTTCTCCTGCCAGCCTGGTTATTATGGGCATCCTGAGATAGTGTAGCAACTGCCTCATGTGCACAGACAATCATCTACTACTGCCACCTGGGAACACAAGTTGTGAGAGATGCAATTACATTAGGAACCTAAAGTCTATGCTCTCTCCCTCACAAGACAGTATATCTGGCACTGGGAAGGCTGTCAACACAATCACTGCACCTCAAACACCACCCACACCTACACAACACACACCCACATATGTGGAGGTCCTCTACTTAAACATACCCAAAGAAAAGAGACCTCTGAGGCAAAAACACACGCGATCTCCACAGCCCTCCACACCACATACCATGCATAATCCACACACCTGTGTCCCACAGCCATTAAGGCTTCACCATAAACTCAACATATTAGTCATAGTAGTCTCCATTGTGAGGCACACAGATGTGCCTCTCACCAGGCTGAATAAGGAGAAAGTCATAGTTAGTTGTCTGTCAGGGGCCAGAATCCACCATATCACATATGCACTCAAGTCTCTCAACAACAGGTACTGTTATGACTCTGTCATAGTCCATGTTGGTGTGAATGACTTGAGATGTACCTCCCTGGACTATATGAAGAGAGACATGATCGAGCTCACTGAATATGTGTCCCAGGTAGGTATGCCCCTAGCCTTAAGCAGCATTCTACCATCACCCAGAATGATGCCTCAATACAAACAGAAAATGCTTTACTTTAACTGGCTTAGTTTCTGGTGTCATTCCAAAGGGATCCAGTACCTGACAGCCTGGGAAGATATGATCGACAGACCACAATGCTTTGCGAGAGGTGGCCTGCATCTGTTTCACTTGGGCTTCAGGCTTCCCCTGTAGTGCCTTGTTTTAGGAAAAGTGATGAGGTTAAAACTACCAACATAAAAATTTTAACAAAATGCAAATTAAAGGTCGTGCTGCTAAATGCTAGGAGTCTAAACATGAAACTGCATTCATTGCAAGCATTCTTAACCCTGGAAAATGCTGACATCTGCTCAGTGCTTCCGTTATAAGGAAAGCTTTCTACATGACCCACTTCTTAAGTAAGGGTATCTCATCCAGGGACAAGGAGGTCATAACATCCCTGTATCCTTCCCTTATAAGATCCATTGTTGAGTATAACTCCCTCTTCTGCATGTACCTCTCAAAGCTTATACAGCAGCTGGAGAGACCACAGAGGTTCCTTATCAGGAGAATCCAGGGCCTCAAATATCTACCATATACAGATAGGCTAAAAGCCCTATCCCTCTACTCATTTTCATACATAATTCCTCAGAGGTTACCTCTGTCTGGCATACAAGGTGATATCAGACCCTGCCTTGATAGTACTGCTGCATATCTGCAAGTCAAGCTCCACTTGAGTAACCCGCATGCACGGTGTCAACTTGGTCTGTGACATCAGTAGGACTTGTTGGCAGGACAGATTTGTGTCCCAGAGACTGCCCCATTTGTGGAACAGACTCCTACTCCAGGTCAAGCAGAGTACCTCTTTACCCCTTTTTAAGAAGCACAACCTAGATAACTGTATGGGAAACAGAAAGTACATCCCTGAGATTCCACCCATGTCCCTGCTGGACAGGGGCATTGGATGCCGACTTGCTTAAACATGGGCTAAACTCTTGGCTAGGCTTATAAGGATCTCAGGACCAATAGCCTAGTAACTTCCCATAATCCTATGAACAAATACACATCCATTAGTCTTCTCATCATAGCTCAGGCATGACAAACATACAGCTGTGTGTGCAGACGGTTCTACCTCACTTCAACGACACGCCGGAACAGCGACAGGGAAATCGCGAGCCCCAGAAGATCGACAGCGCAGAAGACCGACACGATGGGACCTAGAAGATCGACAAGCAGAAGACCGACCCGACGGATGAAAGCACCGACGCCGAGGATGCCAAAATGGGAAAAGGCTGTGTAAGTATGCGGTAGTGACGGACGTTAGGGTGCGAGTAAGGTAAGTGTGGATAGGGGTGGGTTAAGTGAGTTAGGGTTAGGGAGCGGGTCAGGTAAGTGTGCGGTAGTGATTGTGTTTGGGTTAGGGGTGGGATAAGTGAGTTAGGGTTAGGGAGCGGGTCAGGTAAGTGCGGTAGTGATTGTGTTTGGGTTAGGGCGGATAAGTGAGTTAGGGTTAGGGAGCGGGTCAGGTAAGTGTGCGGTAGTGACGGACCTTAGGGTTAGGGTTTGGGTTAGGGTTGTAGGTAGTTGTGTATGTGAGGTTTAGTGTGGGTTTGTAGGGATTTTGGTGTGCTTGTGTTGTGTATGTGGTTTTTGGATGGGGAATGTGTTTTGTTTGTTGATTGTGGTGTGTGAAGTGTATGAGGTTTCGTGTTTGTGTACCGTCGGTTATTTCGTTGTCGGGCATGTGGGATCTCGTGTTTTTGTACTGTCGGTTATGTGGTTTCGGTGATTGCGTTGTCGGTGTTTTGGTGTTTCGTTTATGTGAGGTAGAACCGTGCAGACACATACAGATGAAATACTGGTCATCAGCTTCATGCACAGACATTGCAAACATGCACAAAAACATGCTTTTTACATGGTTGGGAATGTTTTCTTATACCCCCCTCTCAAAATAGAGATAATGAACTCTTGAGATCACACGTACCTTTGGATAAGTGCTGCTAAGGGGAATGAACCATATAAACACCCATCTTTTACTACATATCACTTGGAACGTTGTTCACTCATTTACACACACACACACACACACACACACACACACACACACACACACATCCAGCAAACCAAATTTCCAATTGCTGCAACACTCATTCACTTACTGCATCACTCACACACAGCCTGCAGACTAACACACACACACACATGCATAACTCTCAAGTGTACCTCATTATAGGTTCATAGGTTCATAGGTTCATACTAGGCTATCTGCCCAAGGGCATTTATAAGCCTAGCCCATAGTTATGTGGCTTTCGCCACCCCTTTAGTTTGAATAAAAACTATGCCTATCATTTTGCTGTGCCTCTGTCAAGCAGTGACACTGAAGTAATCCCTGGGGTATATCTGCGATCTCCCATCCATTGGTCAAGATTCCTCTTGAACAAGGCCAGCAAGGTGCTCTGCCTCACATGTACCGGGATTTTGTTCCACAGCACAGGGAGTCTCTGGGTGATGAATCTGTCCCTCCAGCACGTTCTATTTATAACCGTGTCAAGGTTTAAGTCTCCCACCCTTGTGGTTCTGAGGGATCTAGATTTTTTGAGGTGAAGCATATTCATCAAATCTGGGTTTGACATGGCCTTATATGTCAGGCACAGGTCACCTCTGAGCAAGCGGTATGAGACTGAATAGAGCTGGAGTTCTTTCAGTCGGGCAGCATAAGACATATTTTTGAGACCCTTTATCCTTTTGGTGAGGAACTTTTGGGGCCTTTCAAGCTGCAGCAGGTGTCTGGTCAGATACATTCTGAACGGGCATTGTACTCAATCATAGGTCTAATGAGTGATGAGTACAGGGGACGATGACCTCCCTTGATCTAGATGTGAATCCCTTCATGATCAGGTGGGCGATATAGAAGGTTTTCCTAACTACTTTAGCAACATGAGTGTCAAGCGAAAGGCTACTGTCAACCTGGGTCCCCAGATCCCTGATGACTTTTCTGTGCTCAGTGGATTGCCACCTATATGGTAGCTAGGGGTAACCTTGTTTTTCCCGAAGGGTATGACTATGCATTTTTGGCGTTTAACTTCAGGCCATGGCTCTGGCACCAGTTATCCATTTCTGTGAGGCCCTTCTGGAGGATATCTGTGTCAGATGTGTTTTCGACTATGGCCCAGTTTGCAGTCATCTGCAAACTTTGTCAGCCATAACCCTCCTGTGTTTGCTTGTACTTCAGAAAAGTAGATGCCGAACAAGAGTGGACCCAGGACTGAGCCCTGTGGGACACCACTTGTGACAGGCTTTGAGTCTGACATGGCTCCAGCAACTCTGACCCTGTGGGTTCTGTCACTTAGCCAGTTTGCAACCCATC
This sequence comes from Protopterus annectens, assembly GCF_019279795.1. Classification (NCBI taxonomy): domain Eukaryota; kingdom Metazoa; phylum Chordata; order Ceratodontiformes; family Protopteridae; genus Protopterus; species Protopterus annectens. The sequence goes on along the minus strand of NC_056743.1, from coordinate 873,464,765 downwards.
TTGTGATGTATGGGTTTACATTCAAGCTGATGAGTTTTTCGATGATACCTGAGTGGGGTATTGTGTGAAGGCCTTTGCCAGGTCGAGGTAGGCTGTATGGACTGCCTTTCCTCATCAATGGCCTTGGTGACTGTCTCAAAAAGTCAACCAAGTTTAAGAGGCAGGATCTGCCTTTGACAAAGCCAAACTGGGTTGGATCCAAAGTCTGCAAGTTCCCTATGTCTTTATTTATGAGTTCCATTATGATCCTCTCCATGGCTTTGCAGATAAGGCTTGTCAAGCTAATGGGGCGGTAATTTCCAGGGTCTGTGGAGGCACCGCCCTTATGAAGTGGGACCACAGTCGATGCGCCAGTCCTTGGGCACGTATCCTGAGGTGAAGATTAAACAGCTGTCCTAACTGTGGGTTTAATTCCTCATTGAGTTCGTGAAGCACACAGCCGGGGACACCATCCGGTCCCATGGATGCTGTGTTTTGCCTTAGTGAGGGCAGTTCTCACCTGGGCGTTGGAGATGTTTGGGGGCTACAATCCTCTGGAATAGATATCTCTCCTTTTGGGGGGGAGAAGTTTGCACTGAACCTGTCAGCCAGTATGTTGGCAATGTGTGTAGGTTCAGTAATTTTCACATCATTTTGAACTAATTCTGAGCATATCTGGGAGTTTCCTCCTAGGTTTCTAACATAGCTAAAGAAGGCCTTATGATTGTCTTTAGAGTCCTTGGCGATTTTTCTCTCAAAATTTGCCTTGGATGATTTTATGAGAGCTCTTAGTTTTTACTTATAATGATCAAAGGTGTCTTACCTTTCAAGGATTTTGCTCTATCTTGTAGTAGCTTCCTCCTTTTGTTGTAGAGCTTGTTTATGGCTGGGGTCCACCAGACTGGATGCTTGCCTTTGGTACAGAGAGTCTTAGTTTTGTTTGGGATTGCCTGATCCATGCAGTCCTGTAGGTGCTGGTAGAAGGCATTTGTAAGTGATTCAGCGGTTTGAGTAATGTTTACCACTGGCTCAGGGGCCTTAAAGGAGACCACACTAGTTTTTAGAAGTGTGAAATCGGCTTTGAGAAGTTTTTCACTGTGGTCTTTTTTGTTTCAGGTTGTGGCGGGATGAGGACCTCCAGCGAGATTAGTTTATGATCTGATCTCACCAGTGAGGGGTATACTTCCGGTGTTGAACATTTTGATCCCATGTTCGTGATGATGAGATCAAGTATGTTTTCTCCTCTTGTGGGGATGGTGACTAGTTGTTCCATGGCATTTGAGTTTATGAACTCCAGGAATCTTTGGGTTAGAGTGTTCGGGCTTGAGTAGTGTTCCCAGTCTATATTAGGGTAGTTGAAGTCACCTAGTATGATGGTGTTTGGAGATACATTTATCCCCTCCAATGTTTTCAGGAAGGCCATGTGAGGTTCCTGAGTTTGAGAGGGTGGCCTGTAACATGCTACAAATTGCAGAGCAGTCTTGCCTATGGTTAATTGCACCTGGATGGTCTCCGATGCATCGTGCATTGCCGCCAACCTTGAGGTGTGGGTGTCCTTTATGAATATGGACACCCTCCTTTCTTGGTGTTGTCCGGATTTTGGGGCCGGAACGCATGATATGAGGTGAAACCTGTTAGTGCTGGGGTGCTCTCAGGAGCCTTGAACCAGGTTTCTGTCACAGCACAGACATCGATGTTCTCCATATTGAGAAGGGCCTCGAGTGCATGCATCTTGAGATTGAGACTTCTGGCATTGAGCAGCATTACCCTTAGTTTTTTCCTTTTGGTGTTCTAGGGTGGTAGGTTTAGAATTTGAGCCTTGCCTAAAAAGGCACTATGGGGTGGCAAGAGCCTTTGCCAATATCCGGAAGCCCAGGGTGACAGGTGCAAGCCGTCCCTTTGAGAAAGCAGCGTGGCTTGTCCAGCTTGTCTTCCCTGGCAGACAGACATTGGATCCCCTTTGAATGACACCAGAATTTAAGCCAATTATTAAAGCTGATCATCTTATCACTGTATTGTGGCATCATTCTAGGTGAAGGTAGGATACTGCTCAAGGTCAGGGTCATACCTGCCTGGGCTACATAATCAGAGAGCTCCTCGATGTCCCTTTTCATGTAGTCCAAGGAGGTACGTCTCAGGTCGTTGACACCAGCGTGGACAATGACTGAGTCATACTTGTACCTGCTGTTGAGAGACCTGAGTGCTTGCATTATGTGGTGGATTCTAGCACCCGACAGGCAGCTTACTGTGACCTTCTCCTTACTCAGTCTGGTGAGCGGGACGTCAGTGTGTCTGACTATGGAATCACCAATGACAAGTGTGTCTGGCATTTTGTTTGGTCTTAAGGGCTGTGACTGTTTGACACTCTGACTGTGTGGTCTATGTGTTGCATGTGTTGGGTCGTGAGGTGGTAGTTGTTTGGGTGTCTGCTTTGGTGGCCTCTGCTGTTTTGGTAAATTTTTGATCAGAGCCTCTGAGTATGTCTTTGTGTGAGTATGTGTATGATTTGAAGTTGTGATGGTACCATGTGTGACTGGGTATGTATTGTGTGTGGTTACCTTCTCCTCCTGTCTGGTCTTGCCAGTCCTATGTTGAGAGAGCTCAGCCTCCAGTTTGGCCGTATAGTTGCATCTCTCGCATGTATTTGTGTTTTGTGGGAGAAGGAGAGGATTGTCTGTGTACATGAGGCAATTGTAACATTGCCTCAATATTCCCAGGTTCACCAGTTGAGCTGGAGAGGACACTAGCAACTGATCCCTCGACATACTAGAAGTAGTAGATAAAGAGAATTTCAAAGGACTCAGAATGATATGAGGAACGTTCCTCATTTGGGGTCTTAAAAACATCATGTTCCTCAAAGTTCCACATTGAATGGGTCTGTCACACATTCAGTGTTAGCAATTTTTCCCATTTGCTCTACATTATGAGTGGTAGTGTTCCTCATTTGAAGATGGAAGGTTGAGAGCTATGCACACATGAACCTCCAACTGATTAATCCTCAGAGGTACACATACACTAAAGCACAGAAACTTCCAACCTGTAACTCACTTGGATATGCATAAACACACAAACACACGTGTGGTCACACACAAAGAAAGCCCTACCAACTCTTGATCTCACGCAGACAAATATACAAACACGTACACACACATACAAACATGCAGTTACATCAAGTACTCTCTCAGTCACATATGAAACATGCTAGCAAAACAATTTTCAAATCCTGCATGTCCCACACACACACACACACACACACACACACACACACACACACACACACACACACACACACACACACACACACACACACACACACACACACACACACATTCTGTCAAACTCTTAAATAGTCTCACATGCACTCACACCAATCAAACTCTTCTGAAAATACATGCAATGCAAACACACATGTAAATCACCTCTCAAGCCGTGTACCCCCACACATGCATAAATGCCCGGACATCCAAACTCCTAAAATTTGTCATGTTTAGCAATGCAGTACATCCTCTGAAGGACATACATGTTTCTGCATACATTTTGAATGACTATGTTTATGATCATTACACATATTTAACAGCAGTGCACTTTCAGGCAGTGGGGTGTGATCAGCTGGCAGTCAACTACCAGCGGGATGACAAAGAGGAAGGCATCCGGCTCAGACAGGTCTAAAGTCAGGACTTGTTTAGAGGAGCAGATATTGGTCTTTGGGTTGGGTGAGAAACAGTGTAAGGGGGTTATGATTTTTATGAAGCAATCAATGTGTCATTAGCTATGTTAATACAGTACCTGGGAGAACTGCTTTTTGTTCTATAATCATTTTGTTGGGGAACTGAGAATAATAAATTGTTATGCCCCACTGATAGAGAACCTTGCTCAAATTGCTGTTGCACTGGCAAGGCACTGGACCATGCCATCAGTGCTCAAGGTTTGGCCAGATGGCCAGAGAGTGAGAGTAAAGATGAGTGGCTAATAAGTGACCAAGTTACATTAGGAGTGGAGTGTAAGGCTCCATGCAGTAACACCAGCAGTGGGAAGCCATGGGGTGTGGGGGCAGGGTGATGAGACACAACATGCACCTGCTGTATGAGGAGTCCTGGCAAAGGTAGGAGGATGAGTCAGCATACATGCACCACTGGACAGGGGGATGCGAGGGAGCATGCATATGTCACAAGGCATAGGCTCCTGAGGGTAACTGAGATGAGACATAGCATGTGTATGCCACAGGACCTGGAGTCCTGGGGGCAGGGAAGCATTGGGCAGCATGTATATGCAACAAGACATGATGGGGTAGTAGGATGTAAGGCAGCATGCATATGCCACAAGGCCTTGGGTCCTGGGGGACAGGGGATTGCCCTTGGTATACTCAGTATCCTACAGACTGCTAAGATGAGACCTGTGTCTGGCATACAAGGCATCGTCCGACCCATTACCGATGAATTTACTGCACATCAGCAAGTAAAAATGGCTTCAGAAATCCTTTGTCTTAGGATCTAAACCTCTTCTGCAACAACAACAGAATGGATTGGAGGAACAGGTATATCTCACAGAGGATACTGCTGCTGTGGAACAGACTCTCCCATCAACATAAAACAAAGTTCATCCCTGACCATATTCAAACAACTTAGATACATGGATGGGAAACAGAAAATTAATCCCAGGACTGCCCCCTGTACTGCTAATAGACAGCGGCAGCACTAAATGCTTTAGCCCATGCATGGGTCCCTTCAAATTATCTTTGATATGATCCCACTTATCATTAGGGGTAATATATAATTATCGACCATGGGATGTATAAGATTAATCAATAACGAAATGAGACAGGTAATTTTGAACACAAAAAGGGAAATTATCTAGGCTTAAAATGACCTCGAAGGGCAGCTAACATAGAACTTGCCTGCTGTATTACAGAATTGTCAGGGAGCATACCTATTTCACAGAGCATGGGGGACTTTGAGGACAGGGGGATGGGAGACAGAAGGTATATGCCACAGCACCAGGAGTCCTGGGGATAGAGAAATATCAGGCAGCATGCATATCTCACAGGGCATAGGGTACTATGGGAAAGGGGGTGGGAGACAGCATGTACATGCCACAAGGTCAGGGGTCCTGGGGGCAGGGGAATATGGGTCAGTATGCACATGACACTGGAAAGTGCATGCCCCTTGTTTTTATGTGTAGACCAGGAAATGGGACTGTTATATCAGAAAAGGCGAATTTGAATCATAATTAAAGCTCCTATTTTTTCTTCTCTACTCAACCTCAGGTAAGAATCTTTCTTGCACAGAAGAACCCCTCCACAGGCTAAGTTCAGATGAAAAAGTTGTACTACTAAACACAAAAAAGAGCAGTAAAGTGGAGAAGTACCTAATTTGTTAGAGGTGGAGGAAGCAAAAAAAAAAAGATAACTGCCCACATGTACATAATTATTGTGACTGGTAAAAGCTCACAGATATTATTGCAGTTGCAGAGTTTATTTAAAATATTTGCAGTATTTTTTTTTTTTAATTCCTGCAGCTGCCCATCACCTTCCACCAGCTCCTCTCCTCACTCATCAGGTCTACCACTCCTGCCTGACCCACATCCGTGGCTTATGGTTAACTGTAGATGCTTGCTACAGTGTCATACTGCTGCTGAGGAGCAATTATGTCCTAATTAATACCTCAAAATGGCAGCCTTTGGAGCTCTGCTATGGCTGCCCTCTGGAGGTACAGTCTTGCTTTATCAAATAGGCAACTTCCAAAGTCACACATCACTAACAGAAAAGCGCTCTCCAGGTTCTTCAGGCTGTTGTTGCAGTGAGCCAGGCTCCACCACCCCCCCCGACAGGATGGGTGAGCTAACAACAGGCACTCACTCCCATTCTCCTTCACTCTGCCGCTCCAGCATCAATGCCACGGTGGAACACAGGTCATCTGTGGTACAGCTAACACTTTGAGCTATTTGTTTAAAAGGACCAGGGCAAGGTTTCCAGGTATTTTTGTTAGCTATGTAAGTATTATGAATTAATTGTTCCCATATGTGTGTTTTCAAGGGTACATTGCATACCCTTAGTCTAGGTGCAAATGACAAAAACCAGGATTAAAGACTCTGTTACTCCTGCTACAAACCTTTTGCTCAAGGCATGAACTAGGAGCAAGAGCTGTTGAGATGATTCATAATTTGCAGAGAGGCCTAAGTCCTTGAGTCAACAGACTTCCACTAGACTCAAGGGTATGCAAAGTACTCTTGGTAACATGCACAGCACTGGTGGTTTATGTTTCAAAAAATACTGCTTTCCACACCATCTACTCCACTATCAGAAATACAAACAAAAAATAAGTGTCAGGCCACGCAATTGATAACAGAGTACATCCCCTCTTTATTCTAACAGTAAAAAAAGCTTAAGACACCACAACCACCTTGATGAGATGGTAGTTCCCCCCACCCTACATTTAGAGCGATAGCAGAATCCCCATCTTGCCCACCATGATTCTGGTAATGAATAAGAACCTTTGCCTCTACACCAAACCCGGCAAAAATTAGAGCTTTCAGCTTAGTGTGTCATAGATTGACAGCATCTGGAGACCCCCATCTCTGCACCGAGCCTTGCAGTGAACAGCATTTTATGTTGTACCACCAACATCTCTGGCATGTCAGTTAGTAGCTTCTTACCCCTTCTTTGCATGTCATTAATTAGCATACTGTGTGTGCCATCAAGTAGCTGTCTCCCAAATCAAGCTATTAATAATCCTCTAAGGCAGTTAGCAAGCGTCAGTTTTCATGTATGGTTCATAATCTGTTTCCTCTTCACTACACACACACAAGTTGCAGTATACTTCTCTAGCTACTCAGTGTTGCCTAGTGCACACTAAATACTATTGCAGTGGTTGGCTAGGCCAACATATCCTGCCAGCATTGCTTACATCTTTGCCCTACTCCAGCTATGCCACTTACAAGCAGATCACATCATCACCTCTTCTGATACAGTGCTTTTGCTTCCAGTTGCTTGGTGATGTGATTTTTTTGTTTAGGCAAATGTTTAAAGTTTGTACTCCTTCATATGTTAAATCTGAACTGCTTTCACTTACGTTGCAGAGCAATTCTTTATTTAAGCAATACTCTGAAGGGAGTACTGACATGCATTTCCAGTTGCTCCTTGTACCACATTTTAAGTCAGACATTAATATGGCTCCCATTAGCAAGAAATACTGGAATTCTTTTTTAGTTTTCAGGGGATCAAGTTAAGCTTTTTAAATTCTCTTGATTTTTTTATCAAAGCAGATAAGTGATGTGCGAGTGTGTGTGTGTGTGTGTGTGTGTGTGTGTGTGTGTGTGTAGTACAGAACACAAAACAACAACCATAGCAGGGCTAGCCAACCAACAGTATCAACATTAGCTCTAGATGATAGTCATTCTTGAGGTGACACCATGATCCCCATGTACAAAAATGGGGAAATAGGGTTGTGGATGGATATATGATGGGTTTTGTCTTTGCCCAGTGAATAGCACTTTTCCCTACAGTCATCTGACATAATGTAGCTTTCTGAAGACTACTGTAAGTGATGCAAACTGTATCAAGTGTGGGAGAGTTTACATTGCCCTTATGTCAGCATCATATACATTGGGAATTTGAATTTAGCTTTCTGAAGCTCAAGCTAGAATTCTTTAATCTGTTTAATACAATGAAAGGATGGCATGCTTTAGCTTCATTTGAGCCCTTTCCTGATCTGAAAAATAGTATGCATGATGGGCCCCCACAAACGAAAAGGTTTGACCATCTACAACAGAAAATGAAAATACATACTTAAGATCAGCTCTTCTGGATATTCTTTGAATAGATGCATATGACTTTTCAACCCTGTCTTCGTGACAGGTACCCCTCATGATCCCAAAACACTTCCCATAGTTTGGGAACAGTAAATCTCATTCTCAGCACTGGTCACCATGATATTACCAAAACGTTTCTACTCCATGTATCACTTTGACCTTTTATTGATCTTGTTAGTTATGCCAGTGAATGAATCTGATATCATTACATTTGATCGGAGCTTGGACATGGCAATGACTTGCATATTAAATACTGGAATTATACAGGATGTTTTCTGCAACTGGCATATATTCTTGGTATAACTAGATTATGGAAGACTTTAGTGAAGGCATCAGTACTTGTTAAAGTGTTTTGGCATGCTTGTATGATTTACCTTTTGCACAACTTTACGTTATGCCTAAAGTGCCAGTTAGGATCTTCATTCTAATGGCAAGTAATGTTTTTGCTCTCATCCAAAAAGGAAAAAAAACTTTGTGAAAATGTTTTTCACATACACTGATGCTACTGAGGAGTAACAGTGATCGTTAAGTTCAGTGACATCAACTGAGGGAAAATGAGAGGCAGCCATAAACTGTAATAGATACCTGCTGTGAAAGGTGCAGACATGCTTCCATTAAAGTCCGCGGACCCATGCCTAAGAGGACATTACCCAGGGATAACATTACGTTTATGTGGGCTGTGCTTTCAATAAAAACTGTATGAGGTTTTAATTGAAAAAAAAACCAGCCCAAATAAATATTGATAGACTATAAAATGCATTGCTATGATGCAGTCACTGTAACAAAATACTTCAACAAAGGGAATTCTTAATTAAAGGATTTTTTTAAACCTAATTATAGGGTTTCTACTATGAAATGCCAAGAGGGAAAGTCTTATCAGACATCCCAAAAGTTAATATCTGAAACAGAAAAGGGTGAAAAGATATAGCTAAATTTTTTGCAGGGACAGCCCCACTATACTCCCGATGAGGGACGCAAACCCACACAACCCCAAACTTATATATACCAACTTCATGGCTGCACCAACTCAAAGAAGAACTTTCCCAAAATAAGGAAATCACTGCTCAAACACACTTAGAAATCACACAATCAGTGATTTTCTATGGAAAGTAATGATTTCCCTTGTATTCCTTGTATTTTGGACCACATCAAATACACTTGGGGAATTTCACCTCAACCACTTGTAAAGACACCAGTGATGTAGCCGTTTTGTACTGAAATTGATCCTTCTTATGCAACCTCAAAATATTTTAACTACTTTTTAGCATGTGTAGTTTAGGCAGCTGGTTGTACTGTATGCAGTACGTATGATGGACACAGCACTAGAAAACTATAAATCATATTCACAAACATGAAAACAATATGTGGCAGAGGATTTCCAGAGGTGTTTTATTTAATTATACTTTGTAATCCTAGTTTTAAAAGTTATTTTTGTGCTTTGCGCTATGTCAAGACTGATGTGATGGGTGGGGACACAAGAGTCTCATGGAGTATAAGGAATTTTTCTAGCAAACTAAATTCAGTGCTTTTATACCACCAGGTCTCTTAAATCCTTTAAACTTGAAAGTTGTCAATGCCATTGAGGCATTAACATTTTTGTATGTACTTCTAACATTTTCCACTGTTTTCTTTTCCTGTGATGTAATACTTCCTGTGATTATTTTTTTTGGCATGCTTACTGGTGTTTTTTATGAATCTTCAAAGTTAATTACTTCAGAGTCTGAAGGATTCTCTAGGGGGTATTCAGAAAAAATATTGATATAGCACTATTAGTACTTCACTGGTGATCTGTAGTAGTTCTACTGTAAGTATAAAATGATTCAGAGAGATGGTTGGGAGGGTGGCCTAATGGTTAAGGTGTTTGCCTTACAAACACAAAGTGTAGGGTTTGAGTCTCATAAGGGATAATTGGCTAGGCTTAAAATGGCTCACAAGGGCAGTTAGCTTAGTACTAACCTATGAAGAAACTGCATTGAGCAGAAGTTTTTTAGAAATTCATTTGCATGTCTTAGAGTCAAACACTTACAACTTCATTAAGTTTTCCCTCTACCAACCTATACAATGTTGTTGCACAGGCACCTACAGACACTTGCATGTATGTATGCAAGCACACACACACACACACACACACACACACACACACACACACACACACACACACACACACACAGCTTCACACTACTTGACTGATACAGTGCTAAGAGCCCCACTGCTGACATAGATAATATTGAATGTACCCCATAAAAAGGCAGTGTCTGTATCTTTTGCTTCATCCCAAAAGTACTACAGTAAAGCAATTTAAAGACTATTCTGATTACAGTATATAGCCCCAGAGCAGAGTATATGGCTAATTTACATTATCCATGCTTCTTAGCTGCCATGTTTGCATGTGACGATATCCAGCAAGACTGTTGTAGCACTACTTACCAGAGCCTTTTTACAGCTGTGGCACTACAGCAGTCTTTGAATCCCTCCCCAGTAACACCCCAAATATTCCTACTTGAAATGGGATTACACGGTGTGTTAGGTATTTCTGAATCCCCCTATATGTTGTAGAGATGATATCTTTTATGCATTGTATAATAAACAGTTGGTGACCAGATTTCACAATTTTTTTAATGTTTATTTTTATTTATTCTTTGTTTATCTTGAGGAAACATGGTGTCAACATCTATTTTTTAAATACCGATCTTTGTATATTTTGTATGAGACAAAATATGAACAATTTTTATACCTAGTTTGTTTTATTTTATTCTTTCACTTGAAGACTGTGAAGTGTGTGTGTGTGTGTGTGTGTGTCAACATCTATTTTTTAAATACCAATCTTTGTATATTTTGTATGAGACAAAATATGAACAATTTTTATACCTAGTTTGTTTTATTTTATTCTTTCACTTGAAGACTGTGAAGTGTGTGTGTGTGTGTGTGTGTGTGTGTGTGTGTGTGTGTGTGTGTGTGTGTGTGTGTGTGTGTGTGTGTGTGTGTCTGTAGGATAAATACACCTGCACGGATACATTTATTATTTATGTACAGAGAGAGTGTTGTGATTTTCTTCAAGTCCTATTTCTTCAGCTCTGAACAGTGTAGCATTATATTGAAGTTGAATTCTTTGAATGTTGCAAGTCATTGGCTAAGGTGTGAATGTATTTTAACAGTGTAAGTGAAGGGCTTCGTTATATTCCCTTACACTGCTAATTTTCAGCATGGCTTGCTCAGGATAAAGGAATTTGCCTTTTCCCCCACTATAGTGTGATTTTATAGTATGTATATTTATAGAAGCATGGGTGTGTGTAGGTCGGGGCTTTCCCCTTTCAAAAGTGTTGATTTTTCCATTTTCACGTGATATTGGTACGTTTGATGGGTTCAGTGTTTTATATATGATGTTTTTCAGATCTCAGTGATCCTATGTATGTAATAAATTAAATGTCTGGTTCTAGAAGTTTTGTAAATGAGTTTTGTGATGAATGGCAAGGCTATGAGTCATGAACTGAGTTACAATATTCCAGAGATTTCATTTATTATACTCCAACCTACATATATAAAATTTTTCCATTGTTAAAGCATTTATGTACATTCCTGTTTCTATTCATTTCAGTGGTTGCAGTTCTGGAGTTCTTTTGGAGTAGGCATACAATTGTAGGCTTTTCTGCACAGGTGGATGTAATGATACCAACACTCCTTAAGTCAAGTGTCACTTGCAGTCTGTTTCAGTCTATGGTTAAACTGACAGAAAGTGAATCTTGACCAAATGATGTATAACAGTATTTTTCTGAAGTGAGTTTTCAGAGTATTTGATGTTGTTATTATTTTTATGGGTATTTGTTGTTATAGTACTGTATTTGAAATAGTGCATCTTATTTGATTCTTAATGTGCTTTTACTCACTTCCTGTGCTTTGATTGGGTGTTTAGCATTAACCGGGAAAAGCCGAAAAGAAAAGCAAGCTATGCTTTGAGGCTATATTTATTTGCTGGTTGCTAGGTTGGTGTATATTTTGGGTTATTGTGTGGGTAATTAACTTACTGTTTTGCCATTGAAGTTAATAGGAAAGACTACATCATTTTTCTATTATATTAATGTGTATTTTTCATTTGTTGAACAAGATGTGAACAACTACATATAAATTATAGTACCCATGTCAACATGAAACGTATAGACAGAAAAGTTTCAGTACGGGGCACATCAGTAATAACAGCAAATATAAACACCCAAATAAACTGGCAAACCAAAGACAGCTGTAACCAGAATCTATGAAAATATCAAACCATGAGTGGCTGCTTCAACACAAGCTTAGAAAATTAGTAGGAGCTCAGAAGCTACAATAGCAAAAGGATGACACAGTAAGTCATCTGAATGACTAACCAAGTGTAAGGCCTGAAAGAAGGGAGACAAATGAATTATTACCATACAAAAGGGACCAGGTTTAGCAATTTCTCCTTCAGATTCTGCATGCTTTATGTGTCAGTGATCACCAGCTCAACTTCCATAAGTAGAATAGCTGTGGTAGCTGAACCGATTTCCATCTTCTTGTACACACTATTTTGTCTGCTAGCAAACAAATTCAGAAGATTAATACCTGCACTAGAGATACCCGGTCTAAACAGCCAAGTGAGGAACAAAGGCTTTGAGAGAGCAACTGTGGTAGAGAATATGATATTGCAAGCATCCTGGAGATCTTTCTTAAAATATTCTAGAGATGAATATTCCCAGAAAATATCTCCAAGAGCTTTGCTCCCACACCACCAAAATAGAGGACTTACTCCAGGAAATATTCCATGTAATCTCTACAAGGTGTAAAAAAATTGAGCAGGTACTGTCATCTGAAAATCCTGAATCTGTGTGACTTTTTCTCATATCTGGGTGCCCCTGTTACCCATTGCTGAAAAGGAATAGTTTCACCCAAGTCTCTTTCCCAAGAAAGCTGAAAAAACTCATATAGTGTTGAGTTTAGTTAAAATGAGAATTTTATAAAAGTTGATGAGCACTTTTTTTATTATAGATCAGTTCTGCTACTGTCCAGCAATCACTGCACACTTGCTGGGCAGTCACATGTATGGACAGACGATAGTTTCAGTTTTGCTGGTTCTCTTAATAGTGTTTCATGAATTGCGCTACCACCAGCCCCTACCTCAAGATATGTTGAAAAAATCCTACTAAAGGGAGGATAAAGCAATTTATTGCCTGCATCTTTTGAGATATATCAAAACAAATACCTTCTCATTTTCTAATGAAGTCTAACGTCTTTCTTATTATCTCAGCAAAAGTTAATTTAGCAGCGATTGGCAGGGTGTGGGGTGGTCAGACAAATTGTTAGATATGTCAGAATCCCTGCCCTCAATATGAAAGGAAACTATTACTAAGAGAGACATTACTCAGAGGTGTGATATGTCATTGAATGCATATTTCTCCCCTTGTTACAGTTTATTTACTCAGAAACGTGGTATGTCATCGAATGCATAATTTTCCTCTTGTTACAGTTTGGTATTTACTCACAGGTGTGGTGTGTCATAGATTCATAGTTCCATAGATTGTCACTAGGCCTAGTAAGCTTTGCCAAGTTTTCCTGAAAGAATAATGATGTCCTGCATCCAAGTAGGACATTGAGGGCCAGGCATTTATAAGTTATCTCTGTCCATAATGGACATGGGTGCCAGGCCCGGTGTAAATTTCCTATTCCCCATTCACTGGCCTAGGCTGCTCTTAAACTGGGTAATAGATGAACTCAGCTTCATATGGATGGGAAGCCTGTTCCATAGAAGGGACAGTCTCTGTGACACATATCTGTCTGTCCAGCATGTTTTTTTTAAGTCAAAGACAAAATTCAGGTCCCTAGACCTTGTGTTTTTGGTACTGTGTCTTTGTTACACTTTGGTGTCTATGCATATTTCAACATTTCTTTACACTTTGACATTTACTCAGAGGTGTGCTATGTCATTAAATGAATATTTCTCCTTTTTTACAGTTTGGTGTTTACCTAGAAAATTGATACGTCATGTCAGCCACAGCCAACTGATCTTTCCTGTAAATGTACATGAAACTCATTGTATTTTTCCAGGCAATGAATATGTGAACTCCACTGTCAAATTTAGGATATGACATCACATGTCATGTCTGGCTATTTAAAGCATGAAAAATAAATTAATAGTGCATGCATGATTTCAAATACGTTTTCCTACACTGATCTAAAAGTAGAAACATTTTTGATTGTAGACAGATGTAAATTGTGCATAAAAATGAACATGCATATAAATGTTCTGAGATGTAGCAGTTTTACTTAAAGGAGCACATCAGTATTATGATAGCTGTATATAATTCCTCAAAATGTGGTAGAGATATCTATAATATACCAGTGGTAATTGCATATATTCCCATGAAACGTACAGATATGTAATGTACCTATGCTAGTTGCATATATTCCCCAAAAAAAGTGTTGTGGATGTGTAATGTACCTGTGCTAATTGCATATAATCCAACATAATCTGATACATACATCTCTAATGTATCTATGAAAATTGCATACAATCTCACAAAAAGTGATACAGACATCTACAATGTACCTATGATGTTTGCATATAATCCCACAAAAAGTGATACAGACATCTTTAATTTTCCTAAGATAATTGCATATAGTCCCATAAAAAGGGTGATCTAAACATCTGTAATATACTTTTCTTGCATAGAAGGCTAGTAATAGTTTGCAGTATCTCTGCCTTGGTGTGTATTAAGTTTGTATGGCTTTAATTTATCCTAAAAGTGAACCTAATTTTCTATGGTTTATTTTGCCCACAGAATAACATTTTGATCAAATAACTGAAGTAACTTTCATTTTTATTCAGTCCGATATCCAAGAATGAATTAAAAGCCACGTTTTTAATTAAATGTTTTGGTTCAGCCCATCCTGAGTATCAAGACCCTTCCTCGCTCACTCATTCATCCTCCCACTACTAAAGTTGCGTGTTGCTGCTTTTACTTTTACTTAATCACCCCCTTCCTCATGGGGCTCTGGCAAAAATGGGCAAGAATACCCCACTTATAATGATGACTATAAGTGGAGATAGAATGGGTAGTGAAAGACCACGGCTGTCGGGCATACCAGACTACTCTAGTTCCAGTTAGTGTTCAAGCTCAGAATGTTGTTTGGTTAACTAAAGAATCTGGAACACCCATGCTGCTAAGATTAAGTAGATACTGAATCTAAGGTACATAACACAGCTTTCCTCCGGTTCACTTCATAACATAAACTGTCCTAAGTACTTGCAAAGTGTAACTTAGCCCTATGACTCAGTGCAAAGTACAGCCTAACTCTGGATTTTTGCAAAGTCCATATTTCTCCTCAGTTTCTGCAAAACATAAAGGTCCTTTGGATTTCTACAAAAAACACAACATGCAAAATGGTCTTGAGTACGTATAAACTGCAACATGCCCTTGGGTCTCTGCAAAATGCAGCCTGTATGCAGCTTTTCTCATACTGTTCAGGCTTTCTGCAAAACAAAACAAAAATCTCTTGAGCATCTAGAAAACAGAGTGAGAGTTGTATGTCAGTGCTGCCTGCTTGACACCCTTCCTACTAATTACACACTGCAGAGTTTAGCTGCTGTAATTCTAGTCACCTCATTTAACCAGCGTCTTGCAGAATTTAGCCATACCTGTATTTAACTGTTTTGTGCCTATCATTTCCTTTTGTATTACAGCAACTTTATAAAAAGTGGAGTAACATAACTCGAATCCTGCAAAGTTTAGTGTTATAAATGAATGAGTTACCAATGATAAAGTGTAAGAGCACAAAGGAAACCCAAACAAACACCATTAGAACATTAGCTACTTGCAATAATTCTGATGCCAAAGGGTGGTGGTATATACAAACAGTTACTCATGCTAAGTCCTTCAGCCTGGACTGAAGTTATGGGGCACTCCTAAACCCCAGGTTTCAACAGATGGGCCTACTTTTCTCCTAATTCTTGTAATTTTGTATGCAGTGGCTGAAATTAAACATTAATGGATTAGTCCATAATCCCAGTAAACAAAATGTAGTACAATACAAAAATAATATATACATGAACGAGGTGATTTGAAATTTCCACTGCAGAATATAGCTGTTGCTGCCTCCTGTTATATCCTAATGAAAAACACCTACTAGCCACTTTGTTAACTGACACTTTATGGGTGTGAGAATGTAGTGTTGCAGTTGCTATGTGTGCTGTCCTTTCTTCCTTCTAAAACCTGTATCTGATATGTTATGTAAACGTATTAGGTGTGCATTCACACACACACACACACACATATATATATATATATATATATATATATATATATATATATACATATAGGGCACAACAGGGTCAGTGTTATAATGGAAATTAACATATTTCCATGGGTGTCAGGAATATACCCACATTAAGTGAGTATAAAAAGTGGAACCCATATACTTTTTCTTCTTCTGAGTTTCACAGCACATTAAAATGCTGCTGTGATGTGGCAGACTTGAGTGTTTCTTTTATTTTACCACGTTTTACCTGCACTTCTGCAGTCTGCTGGAGAACATTCGCTCTCCAGTCAGGGTGAAAGTGTACACAAAGCCCATTCTCTAAGTATGTTTGTTAATTCTGGGGTGTTGATCATTTAATTTTTGCACATCCTATATACATTATCAAGCATTTATTACCATCTTGTGTGTATCATCAACCACTCACACAACGTAACTAGTCAAAGTAACTCAGTCATACAGCAGAGAGTCGATTATCCAAGCTAATTGGGACCTAGGGTAGTTCTGATAATCAAATTGTTAGGATAATCAAACATATAATTAAACTGGATAAAAAACTTCTAAAATCTTTTTTTCTGCATGCAGGAATACACTTTTCAACCATTCAGCGATTCCAATGGACAGTAAAGAATGTTTTTCACACATGAGCTGGCTACAAGCACAAAACTCATGCTCAGGCATATACGTATAATGTTTACATATTCAGACTTTATGATTTTTCCTACCCAAAAACTTTGGAAGGCTGGTTCTGATAACTGACATTTGGATAATTGACTCTCTACTGTATTTACCTTAAAAAGAAAGAAAGCCTTAGAAATGAAACTAAATTACAAACAATAATAATACAAGAAAAACTGCAAGAAAATCACAATGAAAACCAAATGGAAAGTAGCTCACAACAGACCTGATATTGAATAGATATACTAAATAAGATTATTTTAGCTTTAAATATAATTACACTGTAACGCTAACGTCTGTTAACATAACCATCACTATTCTGTGAAACAATACCATAAATGTATATGACACCTTTAAAAAACTTAGTCACCTCAAAAGTTAAGTAGATAACCATGAAATAGACAATTCTTTCATAAAAGTATGTAAACATTCATAAAGTACTATTCATTACACAGCTTGGGCAAATATATTTACCATGTCACACTTATGGACTGATTTCAAAGCATTTTTTTTATTGAGACAGTATGATATCCTAAAGCAGTTACATCTAACAGAGAAAAAAGAAAAAAAAAGCATGTTGGAGGCCGGTGACTTCCTCAAACTACTTAGACTAATAAGGAGTCAAGGACTCATGCAGCCCTGTGCCTGATCCAAAACAGTGCTGGGCATTCTATGCTACTGCACATAGAGAGTTTACACTGGCATCGAACACTGATGTAAAATGTCTAAGTAACAGCATGGCCCATTCAAGTGAATGGGATGGGTTGGCATAAGTAATGCTCCACCTGTCTGCACTGCAGACATTGTAGTGTGAGAAGCCTAGTAGAACAAGTTTTGGACTCTGGCGCACAAGTGGAGATGTACAGTGGCTTCCATGAAGCTGTGTTGGGTCTGAGGAAGACTGCATGCTTGTACAGAGTACCTGTACAAATCATCTCCTTTGTATGACAGATATGATTCAAGTAATTTTTTATTCAAAAAGGTGGGAGGTTGGCATAATGGTTAAGGTGTTTACGTTATTGGATAGAAGGTGCACGGTTTGATTCTATCATGGGATAATTGCCTGTACTTAAAATGGCCCACAAAGACATTAGCCTAATACTAAGCTGTGAACAAATGAACAATGTTCAAGTAGCAGAGCCCCACAGCATGCCACCCTTACAGTCATGTGTTATACTACAAGCATGCATGACAGTTTTCCTAGTCATACATCTCATGTCATAACTGACATCCATGTAGTGGTGTGAGAACATTTGGATTGTTCTAAGCAGTTATGCGGTGAGCTTTGTGATCTTTGGGTGACACCCAATAATAGGTAATAAGGTTCATTTTACTTCGAATTTTGTTACCTGCTCCTGGTGCACCAGGTATCCCCTAACATTTGTGGCATTGTTGTGGTGTTAGACAGTATAGGAAAGTACTCAGTTTCTAATGTGATTTCACACCAATGGCAAACACAGGATTTAGTGTTGGAGTAGTGTTGCAGGATGGTAGATGCCCATAGAAAATGAGACTATTCAAGATTAAAGAAATGAAAATTAATGGGGGCAAAACAAATTTAACATAAAACGTACTAACTTAATTATTAAAAAAAGATTAAAGATGTAAAATTGATTATCAGCTGTGGCACTGGGCAGGAGAGGATAGGAGTGAAACACTTGTACCAGCTTGCCCATCCTGGTGGAAGGGAGAGAGGTGATGGTCTCACTTGCCAGTTTCTCCTATGTGAGTGGAAGCTTGCAAACTTGCAGTGGCTGTAGGAGTGAAGGACTTGAGCTGGGCAATTTCAAACAGGGCACCTGTGAGTTGTTGAGAAAAAATGCGTACCTTAGAAAAACTGAAAAAAAACTGTGGATGAGATATTTCCTGTGGGAACTATATAAATTCTATTTAGAAAACACTTAAGAAACTTAAGAAACTAACACTTCCCATATCCCATTGAAATGAAGGGAGACAGCATTCCAAATGAAGGAAAATGTATAAAACATGGGTAAATGGAATAGAGAGAGAGCCGTCAGGAACATCATCAAGGCTGCCCTGAAAATAAAATATGCATAGAGAGTCTAACCCTGTCACCAAGATATATAAATGTGTAGAAACATATTACTTCTTTAGGATGGTTCCCAATAGTGTACTGCTAAATACTTTAGCAAAACAAATGCAAAGTAAACAGGTAAGCATTCTGTGCATCATCATATTCTTTTCACAGCAACATTTTGCTTTGTCATGTTTGCATTCTGTGAACATTTGTAGCATAACTCACATGTATACTTGTTGCAGTTTTAGAATGTGGAAAATAAGACTGCTTTACATCAGATCTGTTTTGGCCCTTATCAACAGTGATAAAGGCAATAGCTTTTATCACTGTTGTTACTATCAATACTATTGAAAGAAAACAGGGTATTTTATGCATTTTATTACTTCATATGGTGCTGCGGTAGCATTGTCGCCTCACAGCAAGACGTTGTTGCGTTCGATTCTCAGCTAGAGCGTCTTCTGTGGGGAGGCATGCATGAATGGACGTGCCTTCATTGAAGGTTGTGCGTCAGGGCTGGTAACTTGGCACATAAAAATCCACTACCAAACATTAGCGGACTGGAGTTCTGCTGTGGCGACCCCTAACCGGGATAAGCCGAAAGACAACAACAACAACATATGAGTAGGCATTCCATTATGTTAAAGTTGCAGTACTATGTTTATATTTTTCCATCAGTTTTATATAATTCTAACATGGCATATGTACATTAGCCAGTTTTTCTTAAAAGCTATTATTAAACATTTTAGAGTGTTGTTGCACCTTCCCCAGTTTTCTTTGTAATGCCCTTCAGGCATATTTCTCACCTAGTCTCTATAGACTATTACTCATATTACCCATCTTTTAAGATATTATGATGTTTTGTGTCAAGCTGTATGTGAAGTAAGGCACATTAGATAAATCGCGTTAATGGAAGCCTATCAAATGCTTTCAGTAAACTTATCATGCATTTATTTTTAATGTGTACAGAAACAGCAGATAAGTTACTGAAACACAGGTCAATAAACAGGAAACAAAGCAGGCATACACTGATTTTGCAAACACCAGATTCATCAACACCTACACAAAGTGTTGTTGTTGTGTCTTTCGGCTTTTCCCAGTTAGGGGTTGCCACAGCGGAACTCAGGACCGCTAATGATTGTCAGTAGATTTTTACGTGCCGAGTTGCCAGTCCTGACGCACAACCTTCAACGAAAGTACGCCCATTCATACATGTCTCCACACAGAAGATGCTCTAGCTGAGAATCGAACAGGACAACGTCTTACTGTGAGGTGACAATGCTACCGCAGCACCACCACCGCAGTATTCCAACACCTACACAAAGTGTATACAGTCTATATTCAAGAGCATACCTACCACATTGCTTGTGCTTTCTAGTCAGTCATAAAGATTGCACTCGGTGTACATGTAATCCACACCTTTGTGGTAACCTTTATGAATCCCCCACACTATTTAAAGCTGCAAGAAAATCAGTAGGAAAACTAAAATTAGGAGGAAGAAAGTGGAAGTTATGCTTGTGTTCTGTGTTTGCTCAGAACGGTGTGCATTTAATGCAGACATTCATTAATCTAGCCTACTATTTCTATATGAAGTGCATACCTCTCAAGCTCCTAGTGCATGAAATCTGGACAAAGCCTAAAATAATGAGGGGACAAAGGCACAAAAATATGGACATATTTTTAATATTGCTCATAAACTTAGAAAGTTGCTAAAATTACACAATTTGTGTCAGCACATATTTTCTGGAAGATATGAAGTTTGAAATTTAAATGTATTGGCTTCAGTCATCATTAATTTGCCAGAAAACCACAAGTTTTATGAGGATCAGATCAAACATATGAGCAACAGTCTGGACAGTTGAGAGGTATGAAGTGCTATTTTCACATTAATTATGAATCTGCACTTTCTGCTACTACAGCTTTTTTCATCCTTTACTTCAAGTATGTTGCTCTTACTGTTGAAATAAACAAACTGCAATACATTTTCAATATGCACCTAGAGAAAATGTTATGTTGTACAAGTGTTTTTGTTTGTTTGTTTTTTATGTATGATAGTAGGCCAGATTCTACAGTTCAGTACATTTGAACTAAGACTGCAACCTGTAGTAAATGTATGGCATCTGTTTACATTCTGTAATTTTTTTTTTTCTTTAATTTCTCCAAATGTCCAGATGTCTAAAGTTTTTAATTCTGTGACAGGAATGGACGTCATGCATAAGTCAGGATGCAATTAAAGTTCATGAAATCAATTTTACTTTTATCTTTTGATGTTTTCCAAGAGTTCTTTTCTCAGCACATGTGATGTACCTAGAATTGCCAGGTCTGTATTATAAGATCAACGGTTGAAAACATCGAACAACATATGGTCGACACCATATGGTCGATGTCTTCAAACTTCGACCTTATAAAAAGACAAAAAAAAAGAAAAAAGTACCCTAACGGGTTTAAGCAGTGGGGCAAGCCTCCCTGCACCCCCCACAACCTCCGCTACTTAAATATGCCAACTCTGAGACCGCACTACATTGCAGTAAATGGAAGTCTCCCCTTACGGAGATTTTCATTTACACGCTCGAGATTCTGAGCGTTCGATATTCTTGTGCCGATAATGTCAGATTCAACATTGTCGGCTTTCGAGAATATAATATAGACCTGAAGTGCCACCTCCTGTAGTTCATATAGGTTTCATACCTCCCAAACTCTTAGCCCCAGAAATCTGGACAAGGACTAAAATAAAGGGGAGACAAAGGCCTAAAAATAGAGACAGATTTTAAATATTGCTCTTAAAAGCTTAGAAATCACTAGAATAAAGGGATTGGTGTTACCATGCATTTTTCTTAAGGATATGAAGTCTGAACCTCAAAATGTGTCATTATTTAGTGACTTCAATCTTCAGTGATTTGCCAGAAAACCACAAATTTTATGAGGAACATACCAAAAATAAGAGGCAAAAATATGTACAGCTGAGAAGTATGATGGGTTTACATGTATTGGTGCTATATTTAACCATGGTTGAAATGTCTTTTTTCTTTGCTGTGTTGCTCCTACTACTGTTGGAATTATCTGGGTGCCTTTATATTTAAGACTTGTTTGTGCTAGCATATCTTGGCATTTTACGACTTTTAAGTTTCGCAGGTTAAGCAGGGCACTCTCTTCACTGGGCTAGGTATTTCAGTAATTAATGTAACTTGTTATTTTTCTTTGACTACAAGATCTGGTTTTCTTGCTTCTACTTTCTTGACTGCTGGTATTGGATTATCCCATGTGAGCAGTAATTGCGTATTTTTAATAATTCTTTGTGTTTCATGTTTCCGATGCTTCTCAGCTGCCTGTATGTTGTAGTGTTTACACAACTGCCAGTGTAACAGTCTTGTCACACTGTTGCACCTTTCACTTGTGCAAACAACCAGCAATAAGATATGCAATTATTTCTAGTTAGTTACTTCCAAGCTTAAATTTGCCTTTATCTCCCACAATTTCTACAGATTTTGTAAACCAGTGTGTGTGTATGGTCCACTATTTTCAGCTGCCATTAAGATTAAATTCCCCTTTGCTAAGCCAGTCATATGTAAATTTTGGATCAGCATTTGGCTGGTCCAGCAAGTCTCTATACTTCACACTTTAACTGTGGGTCTTTGCGTTTTCTTTCACTTTCTTATGGTTACAATCAACATCTCTTTTTTGGCTTTTTCTGTTGCATACTGTTTTCTGCCATTTCTGGTCTTATTTCTTTGCCACTCATTTCCAGAAATACTTCTGCTAGTCTAAGGCTGGAGGTAATCTTAGACTTGTTATTGTTTTGGTATAGAAGTTTCATTATCTGATGATAACTATTATGTTACAGTGTAGCAGTGTCAGGGACCCAAGTAGCACATTCACCTTTAGTGCTGGAAGACCAGAAGGGTGTAGGTTCTACTCCCCCTCCAGGTTATTGGATTGCTGATACTGCATTATAACGTTACAGGGGTATTGCACTTCTGACTGTAGTGTCCTTCTGATGAGAGGAGGTCCCATTTGATTGAGTCCCATAGCTTAGGTGAATGTAAAAGATCTCTTATCATCTATCAAAAAAAGAGTAGGGGAATTTTTCTAGTACCCTGCCCAAATTTCCCCTAGTAGGATACATTATGCCTTTATTCTCTCCTGAAATGATGCTAACTGGTGGGACTAACCCCTTCAACAAAGGAGGATAAGTATAGGTTCATAGGTTCATAGGTTTATACTAAGCTATCTGCCCTAAGGCATTTATAAGCCTAGCCCAGAGTTTTTGTGGCTTACGCCACCCCTTTTGTTAAAAAATACTGTGCCCATTAGTTTGTTGTGCCTCTGTCCAGCAGTGACACAGAGATGATTCCCGGGGTAAACCTATGATCTCCCATCCACCGGTCAAGATTTCTCTTGAACAGAGCCAGCGAGGTGCTCTGCCTCACATGGACCGGGATTTTATTCCACAACATAGGGAGTCTCTGGGTGACAAATATATCCCTCCAGCATGTCCTATTTATATCCATGCTAAGGTTTAAGTCGCTTGCTCTAGTGGATCTGGTAGATTTGGATTTTTTGAGGTGGAGCATGTCCATTAATTCCGGGTTGGACATGGCCTTGTATGTCAGGCACAGGTCACCTCTGAGCAGACGGTATGCGACTGAATAGAGCTGGAGTTCCTTCAGTCTGGCAGCATATGACAGATTTTGGAGTCCCTTTATCCTTTTGGTGAGGAACTTTTGGGGTCTCTCCAATTGCTGCAGGTGTCGGGTGAGATACATCCCGAATGGGGCATTGTACTCCATCATTGGTCTGATAAGTGAAGAGTACAGGGGAACAATGACCTCACTTGATCTGGATGTGAATCCCTTCATGATCAGGTGGGCAATGTAGAAGGTTTTTCTAACCACTTTAGCAATGTGAGTGTCAAAAGAAAGGCCACTGTCAACCTGGGTCCCCAGGTCCCTGATAACCTCTTCTGTGCTTAGTGGATTGCCACCTATATGGTAGCTTGGGGTTACCTTGTTTTTCCCGAAGGGTATGACTATACATTTTTGGAATTTAACTTCAGGCCATGGCTCTGGCACCAGCTATCAGTTCGTGAGACCCCTCTGAAGGATATCTGTGTCCGATGTACTTTCCACTATGGCTCCCAGTTTGCAGTCATCTGCAAACTTTGTCAGCCATAGTCCTCCTATGTTAGCCTGTACTTCTGAGAAGTAGATGCCGAACAACAGCGGGCCAAGGACTGAGCCCTGTGGGACACCACTTGTGACCGGCTTGGAGTCTGACATGGCGCCAGCTACTCTAACCCTGTGGGTTCTGTCCTTTAGCCAGTTTGCAACCCATCTTGTGACATATGGGTTTACATTTAAGCTGGTAAGTTTCTCTATAATACCCGAGTGGGGTATTGTGTCAAAAGCTTTTGCAAGGTCAAGGTAGGCTGTATGGACTGCCTTTCCCTCATCAATGGCATTGGTGACTGTTTCGAAGAAGTCGACCAAGTTCAAAAGGCATGATCTGCCCTTGACAAAGCCAAACTGGGTCGGGTCCAATGTCTGCAAGTCCCCTATGTCTTTGTTTATGAGTTCCATTATGATCCTCTCCATAGCTTTGCAGACCAGGCTTGTTAAGCTTATGGGGCGGTAATTACCAGGGTCCATAGAGGCACCGCCTTTGTGGAGTGGGACCACAGTTGCCGTACACCACTCCTTGGGCATGTATCCTGTGGTAAGGCTAAGATTAAACAGCTGCCTTATGTGCGGGTTTAGTTCCTCATTGAGTTCATGTAGCACACAGCCGGGGACACCATCCAGTCCCATTGATGCTGTGTTTTTAGCTTTAGAGAGAGCAGCTTTCACCTGCGCATTGGAGATGTCTGGGAGACTGCACTCCACTGGGATATGTATGTACTCAGTTCCATGATAATAAACTTTTATATTTAGTGGGTTTCAAAAAGTCCCTTACCTCCATCAAACTGAGGAATATAATTTTGTCTTGCACTGTTTTTATACATCATTTGTAAGCTTGAAACTGTTTTCTTCTGGTCCTTTTCACCCTTTTTCAGGCCAATCAGTAACACCAGACCTGAAGGTTAGAATAATAAGAGCAAGCTGATTGGTTGATTTTACCATTTGTTAACTGGGGTTGAGTGCTGATCTACATGAACTATTTTCAGGCTCGACTTGGGAGGTAGGACAACCCTACGCAGACAGTTGTTAGAGGTCAGGTTTGAACTACATACCCTGGTACTCTGAGATAGAGATCTTATCTCTAAGCCACCTAACTGTCAAACAGCTTGAATTTTGTTCCATGATATCAAGGCAGTTTTCATTATTAGTTTTAATCTTCAAAAATAATCCTTACTAAGCTTTGTTCTCATTTGTTTATGTTGTATTGCTGACCCTTCATCTACCTCCACATATTTATGCTCTCCCTTTTGTTCATATTCTTTTATGTCGCATTCCCCTCTCAGATTATTTACTTGATGTTTCACTTTTCCTTCTATAAATATTGCTTTTGTACATTTATTAAGTCCAAATGTAATTCTCAAGTCATGTATAAAAGATTTAATCATTTGTAAGTGTGCTTTCAGTTGCTTGTCTGATGAGCTATACATTTTAAATCATCCAGAAAAAGTGAGATGCAATTTGGCAAGCTTGTTTTCTGGAATTCAAGCCATAGCTGTATTTTAGTCTGTTAAGTAAACAGCTTAATGAGTTAAAGGCAAAGCAAAACTGTGTGAGTCACAGAGTCACCCTGGAATATCCATATTTGGATTTTTATTGCTAGGATAATAAATTGTCCTTCATCATGACTCGGGTCTGAAGTGGCTTTCTAACGTTTCGTAGTGCCTGCTAAACAATTTATCAGTGTATAGTGTACAATGAGTGTGGACTATTTTCTATATATATATATATATATATATATATATATATATATATATATATATATATATGTATATTGTTTTATAACCTATCCATGGCTTACTTAAGTTATCACCCTTTTTACAGTTGTGTGTTGTTTATTTAGCAATAAATTGTTCTTTGTCCCCTTTGTTCCATATAATTTTCTTCTATTATCTTTCTGTTCTGTTAATATGACTGAATTTTTATTTAAATGACTGTAAACACTGAGCAGCAGTTCAGGTGTATAATTTATAAGTTGTTGGAAGGCAAATTATCTCTCTGCAGGTCATAGGAAGGCTTCTAGATTTACTGTTGAGGAAGAATATAGTTTTTCCTGATGTTAACCATGTCAGCATCAGTTCTGTATGTGTATAGAAGTAATTTTTACTTAAGACTAAATCACTGTGCAAAGATGCTGGTACCTTTAGCTATGATTTAGGAGTACTGAATATCTGGCTAGAAAAATTTGGTAAACTATGTCCTGTGTGCATCTGCTGCACTATTGTTTTGTATGGTAAAAGTGTTTTGTTTGCCTTTCCTAGAATTCATAGTTTGAGACAGAAAAATGACAACTTGTAGACATGTGACTCGAGTGACTGTAAGGCAAAAAGACAAGTGTGTATGCAGCTGTAAACCACAAGCCTGCTGTGCTGCTCTGGTATGGTAATGTTTTGTTTCTCTCACTCTGTCTTTTCACAGAGCCCTATGCAGTTGCAAGCAGTGATGGCAGTATCTCGACATCAGTGGCCTCCCTCCAACCCCAGCCATCTACAAGTTCAGCACCCAGCTCTCCCAATACCAAACGATCGGTGAGCACACTAAAGAAATGGCTGACTAATCCTGTTCGCAAGTTAAGCAGTGGTGCAAAGGTTGAGAGGCAAGTGAAAAAGTTAGAGTCCAGACCCAAACGGGGATCAGAGAGCATAAAAGGCACAGATGAAGGGAGAAAAAGCATTGACTTAGGGATGCTGAACAAGCAGGAAGAGTCAGCTTCCATGTTCCAAGATCTCAAAGGCATGGTACGTAACTTTGGTTCTCTTGTTACAAACATAGAAATACACAGTATTCTTTGAGATTTTATCATGGCTTCTGTCTAGCTTTTGCCTTCAAATATAGTGCTACCAGAAAAATGTTTAAGTATATTGGCTGTAAAAGAAAAAATGTACAATACTTGCTTTCCAGGGAGGAGACTAGTAGAGTGCAGGACAACATTTCAAATGCTAAGTCACTCTATGTTTAGTTCTCAGTCAGAAAGAGTCTAATAATGTCCTTGTGTGTAACAAGGTTATTCAGGGTGTAACACATTGGATGAAGTCACATTGATATGACTTATACTTGCTATTGTTTCATTTGCAGTGTGAAGTTAAAATAGCTTGTGATCTTCCTGGTTACATTTGACATGAGCCTATGTGTGCATCTCCAATAACCTGCAGGTAGAAAATAACCTTGTAAAAGTAATAAATGAACAGTCTAATTCTTGTAACATGTTAATAAGTTACTTTATATAGCATACATTTGGAGGAAGGGTAGATTTACTTAACTCTCAAATGGTTAATTCACATGACTGTACCACCTGACAGCACCACATAATGTGCAAGCACCCAGTAACCCGTACCCCATCATACTGTTTTGCTTACTTGAGAAGTACAAACAAATTAAACAAAAATGTTTAATTGCCTTAGAAGAATCATCAAAGTCCAAAAAGCTGCCGTCTTTGAGACAATGAATACTAGGATTAGAGAAACATGAATGAGGGAAAGGCTGTAAGAATAAATGGAAGATGTCTCAGATGTGGTGTAACACTATTGTGTTCATTATTCTGTCTGATATTGTTTTCTTTTTGTTCTCACTCCTGGGTGACCAAGATAAGCCCTCCTCCTGCTTCATTTAGTCGGCCTATTTGTTCTGCCTTGAGGTGGGGCCCTATAGCCCATTCATTTCTTTTTTATGGTCTAGGGTCAATTTTTTTGTACCCTAAATGGAAAACATTCATAATGTTATTTATATACAAAAAATATTGTGTTTCATCTATGTCAATTGTGAGTCTTTTCCATTGGCCTCCTCTGAAAACAGAATATGGCTTAATTGGATTATCCTGGCAATCAAGTGGAAATTAATAAATGAATATACGGAGGTGCTCTTCATCTGAAAAATGATTTTTACTGTAAAACAGAATGAAAATAAGCAAGCAAGTAAAGAAAAAGTTTAGTTAACAACACCTAAATAAATAATTAAAAGTCAGTGCAGTCAACAGCACGTAACACACACCGTAATGTGTATCCACAAACTCAGTTAGGGGATGTGTTCTGTATGACACAATCTTTGGTCAGAGCTGTGAATAAATCTCTGCAGCATAATCACTGCTTTTCTAAATTATGTGCAAAGATAATTAGTATTATTTTGAGATTAAATCTGTCTAATATACTCCAGTAAGAGGCCTGATTGCTGTATTAAAAAAGCTGTTGAAAAACAGGCACTTATGTAACATGGAATGACTGGATAGCATAATGCAGTTGTATGTAGTTGTTGCTTGCAGAGTTATGCTGTAGGATGTTAAACAATAGTTGTGAACCAGATAACGGAATTCAGAAATGTGCTGTGTTACTGGTATGTCAGGTCCATAGAAGAAAAGCAACAACTGAAGTATCTCATGCATATAGAAAGTCACTTATGTATGGATCAGTACAGTTCTTTTCTAAACCATTTGATTTTTTTTTTGAGAGAATTATTAAACCATTGTTGGAGTATGAAAAAGTTGAATCTTATCCTGGAGACTCCTTTGTTATACTGCCTTAAGGCATACCTCTGAACTAGTTTACTCAAGAATTCTGGACAAAACCAAAAATATGGGGGAATAAAGGCTCAAGTTCAAAACAATTTCTAAAATATTACTCTAATTCACCTAAGTTAGTGGAACAGCAAGTTTCACATCAGCATGCATTTTCTGAATACTTCATATGAAACTGTAATTCTGTCATGTTGACTAATTGTAATCCTTATTGATTTATCAGAAAAATTAAAAAATTTAAGAGAGGCAGAGTAAGAATATGAGGCAACATTTGGGACATTTCATAAAAAAATTGGGGACAGTTAAGACCTATGCCTTAAGGAATTTTATTTGTTGCCAGGTGAGATGGCGTGTATTAATGCTTGTTTTTTCTCACACTATCTTTTTCTGCTTGTGACGACTGCAGGAATGGAAGGACAGTATATCTACCAGTAGGCTATACAGTGGCGATAGTAGTGCAGAGCCCTCATTTTTCACCGAGCTTCTGCAGAGCGAGAGCATCGAACAGCAGTCCACGGTAAGAATGTTTGTGCCGATATCATCTGTGGACAGACAGAGCAGTTGGTATGGATCTGAGTTCAAGAGCCATGGTGGGTTACTATTCAGTGCTGATGGTATGACATACTCAAGGTGAGGGTGTCAGTGGGTAAATGTACCATTCAAGGTGCAGTTCACTGAACAAACTAATGTCTTCAATACCTGTGTTTTAACTACAAAACAGGCAAAAGTAAGAAACATAATGTAGTTACAGAAAGTCCACTGGTAATAGTCATAGCAGAAATGCCATCACTGTATTTTTAGTGGCGCCTATACTTTGATGATATATAACATACACACACCTCCAACCTTAGAACAGCAACACCATATATCATTTGTGTGGGGTCATTACTAGGAACAACTACAGATATATAGCTGAAGTATTGCCAGGAATGTAAGCTGGATGCCACTATGAAGGGGGTAACAGTTATGAAATGACAGTTTTTGAATTATATAGTTTTTGTGTGTGAGGACTTACTTTAGATATGCATTACATACCGTGGCTAACTAGTCAGGTTACTTTTTTAAGTGCATTTCATACATGGGACACTGTTGATTTAAAAAAACAGTTAAGAAACACTGTTACTCATGAATCAGCATTGACCTAAAGAAGTCATCAGATCTTGAAAACAGTTTAGTTGATGAAAGCACTTGGGTTTGACTTCAGTAGCTAAGTAATAATTAATGTTAGTTTATCCAAACTGTGCTTTTATTTTTAGACTTTGAAGAAACAGCAAATAACATGCTTAATGCACCAGGTAAGCAACTATAAAAACATTCTAAACATGTTAAAAGTTATGTTAGAGGACTTGTTGCTTTAGCGTTTGTTGATTTAGTGAAACTTTTACACTAGGTAAACACTAGAGATCTAGCCTAATTATACTAAAGTGATGAGAACAGTAAAAAGCAGAATAGCTGTTATGTGTATTGGAGTAACCTATTTTTCCTGAATCAAGTTATTGTTCATACCCACAAAGTTATTATATTGAAGGCAAAAAAGATACACATTTTAACTAACACAAAAAAGCATCTGATGGAATAGTCCCATTATTTTTATATTATTAAAAAATGAAGGCTTGGGCCTTTTAGGCTGTGTGCACTTGTTCTGTGATGCAACGTAAAGAAGATTTTGTTCATTGCACTGACTTATCTGCTAATCATTGCATTCATACCTCTGTGATTGCCAGTTAGTCTGACAGTGTAACTTTACTAAATGTGCAAAACTGAAGCAAAACTGTATGCAGTTTGGAAAATATGCTTCATAACTATGTGGGAACAGAGAATTAATCAAATACATGACCAGCACTTGCAAAAACCTGATTTTTTGGCAAGAGTTCCTACCACGGTGGTGCAGTGGTTAGCACTGTCACCTCACAGCAAGAGGTTCCCTGGTTCAATCCTTGGCTGGGGTACTTCTGTGCGGAGTCTGCATGTCCTCCCTGTGGTCGTGTGGGTTTCCTCCCATATCCCAAAGACATGCTGTAGGTGGATTGGACACTCTAAATTGGCCCTAGGTGTGAGTGCATGTGTGTGCCTTCTGTGGAAGGTTGGACGCCGGGCTGGCAACTCGACACCGTAAAACTCCACTGCCAATCATGAGGACATGTGATCCGCTGTGGCGACCCCTAACCAAGAAAAGCCGAAAGAAGAAGAAGTTGGAAATACAGCTGACAGGTGGAAATTTTAGGAAAATCTTTGTAAGGCAAAAATGTAAAAGATGTGTTTGTATTACATTTATCCAATGAATATTAAAAATAATAAACAAATTCTGTAAGAGAAAGATGACAAGCAAAAGAATAAACCTTTCTATAATGATTATAATTTCAGCTAAATATACAAGGATGAGGAAAACCTAATTACATGGATTTAATGAAACTTATAAAAGGCCAGTACTGGTCTGAGCCCTTTTAAATACCTGCAAGATATTTGTTTCATCCGTTTAAATGATTACTTATGAGAAGTAAGTCATTTGTGTAAACAATTGCGACATGAAGTTGAACTAATAAGAATATCAGAAAAGACATATTGTAGGTGTGATATTAAAGGATTAAAGGCCATTAAAAGGGATTGCTCACAATTGACAGTTGTGGCATGCTCCAATAGTTAAATGTATTTTTCTTGTAACTGCATTGTTAATTGTAGCCCTGCCATAGGTAAACATGTATATTATATATGTATATATATATATAGATACACACACACACACACACACACACACACACACACACACACACATATATATAGGTATACATGCATTTGCGCGAACAACCGATACGCGAATGTGTCGACAGCAGAACCCCAGGATCGCGGAATGTCAAATCTGCGGATGTGGAACCCGAGATTACCGAACGCCGGCCAGGCTACTATCCCCCCCTCCTCGACCCATGGTAGCACTTGTTGCGGCAGTTGTGCAATCGAGAATTTCGAATTCGACATTGCGCGCTACATTCTGAGCATTCGGGCATACGAGATTCAACATTTAGGTTTGGCATTACGACAGATCGACCTTCGGTCGCGCGACCAAATGCATGTAAACCATATATATATATATATATATATATATATATATATATATATATATATGTATATTTTTGCATTATTTGAATATGTGCTTTAGGAATGTGCTATGACCTGAAACATGAAGGACCAGTTAAAAATAATGTCTAATGTTTTGGAAGTACTGAGTTTAATTAAGGTAAAAAGATAGTAAGTTGCATCAGTTAAGTGTTCAGTCCATGCACATGTAAACTAAAGGGCCTTGTTGACCTTGAATAGTCTTATGGATGGCTGAAATGCCCCAGCAATCAAAACTGGGAGACTGTTAGGCTGAGAGTTTTGATAGGTAGAAATGCTGGTGTGTCTTGTTCTGCAGAGGTGGCAATATTACCTGTAATTCCCTGTATCGTCCTTGTAGGGGCTTTGCCATCTGACCCCCTTGCCTCTAAGCATATTAGCTCTGGTTTCACTGCATATTAGAATAAGGGCAATATTAGCAATCAGAAATAATTCACTTTTTGTAATTATGAGGACTCGGAATTCACATTCTCTCAATTTTAAAGGGGGAGGGGTCCTGAAAAAATAATTATTTTGTTGTATTTTTATTTTGTTCACCAGATAGGTGGGCTGGTCAAGTGACCCTTTTCAGCCATTATTTGAGCTATATGGCTTTTACACAAAGCTAACATGAAATCTAAAAACAAATGTTAAGAATTTGGTGTTAGTGCAAGTTCAGGTTTCAAACAGTTTAAACACACAAATTTTACATATTTATAAATAACCAGGAGCACAGTACATTTTGATGTATACTTTCACATACAGTTAGGTACAAAACTGAGATATTCTTTATATAATAGAGGTTGCATATAAGAACTAGAAGACTTAATGTTAACATTAGCAGATTCTGATGAAGTTTCCTGTTTGGGAAAAAAAGCGCTAAATCAGTGTGTATTTGTGCAATAAAGAACTCTACTAATTTCCTACTTGTGGATCCTGTCGTATTACTTGGTATATTAATGTGAGTGGCTACCTTCAATGACTGCTTCGTGTGACCGGACCTGGTGTTTTCATTGTGTTATTTGGTTCGGCAGAGTAACATGGGTTACAAGTCTAACATTAGCTGTTAACAGTGGAGGTAAGTGGATGCTAGTTACCTGCTAGCATGGATAAATATTTTTGGGGAGAGTTTACTTATTGTTGTATGTACCAATATATTTGTATTCTTTTTTTAGATGGTCAGTTAAATTATTTCAGAACTTGGGCTGACCCTTCTGTTTCGTTATGTCTTAAGACAGGATGTTCCATGCTAATGGTGCAGCCTTAGAAAAGGATTTCTCCCCAACAGCTTTGATAAATTGTAGATTGTTCAGTGGAGTCAGCCTCTGTGTTGGTTAAACTAAGGGTGTATACTACTTGTGTGATTTCTGTGTCTTATGGAAGATGGGGGGCACGCTGTAGGAGTTTAAATGTGAATGAACTTAAGTAGGATTGTCACCTACCGGTTTTGTTTTCTAGATTATCCAGAGAACGATGCTGATCCAGTAGTCCAGAAATTACTTTACAAACTCCAGTTTTCTGTTTGCAATTGGAGACTATACTGGAAATTTTAATTTCACTAATTCAGATGGCAGTTTCTGTAAAGAACTGTTTCAACATAATGTGTTAAGTGAAAAAAATTCAAGATTCTAAAATGACAAGCTGTTATGACCGTCAGTGTTATAAAGTGGGATTCTTTAGGTATTGAAAAGATAAACCAAGGGGCAGAGTAGGCAGGAAAATTGGAGGAGCATGAGGTGTGACTTTAGGTCTGGATTCTAATGCTTTCAAAGGTGGCGGTCCTAACTTTAAGTTTGGGAGGCCCTGGCTAGAACTAGCAGCCGTTTGGTGTTCCCTTCTGCTCAGAGAGTGCATTTTTGCATTATAGATGAATTTAGTGTTTTTCTAACAGGAAGACAGTATTCTAGCTTTGTATAAGCACCAGTATTAGTATGTTTGTTCCTGCTTCAGTTATTAAGATGTATGAATATGGAAGTGAATTTTAGTTGACCTTGAATTCTGTCAGCTAATGTTCTGTGTAGGTTGAGTGTCAACTGTTCTAAGAATAACCTTCGGTTTCTCTGCTCAATGACAGTCCGAAATGGGATTTCTTTGTGAGTCATTTATCTTTATTGTTTGGTTAGGTAACAGTTTTTGATGTATACCAAGTAGCAATGCCAAAGATTTGTTACAGATTGCACTTAAGTAATGGTTATTTTGGAACCTCATGATGGAGGAGTTGGAGTTGAGAATCATAATGTTGTCTGTGTAAAATGTGCACTTAATGGAAGGAAGCTCAACTGGCGGGTTATTTGTAAAGAAGAAAAATAGTAAGTGTCCCGAGACTGATGTCTGTGGGAAGTGTTCTTGCGGAGTGTCATTCTCAGCTTTAGAGTTGTCATGGCTGACTGAAAAGGTCCTTTGCTTTAGATATAAGGGAAAATATTTTATTGCAGAATCCTCCAAATCATACTATGACAGGGTACTGAGGACAAAAATGTGATTAGTGATTTATACATTAGTGTGAGGGTATTGTATCACTTACTGAAACCATGTATGACGTATTTGTATACCAAGATACATTTTGGCAGTGGGACTGTAACCAGAAGATTGTTTACATTGTTTAGTTTTGGGCAGCAGTGTGCATGTTTAAGAAAGAATAGTTGTTTTTTTCTCCAATAAGTTGAATACTCTGGTATCATTTACTTTTATTAATGCACAATCTTTACTTAGCGCTAACAACAGCCTGCAATGTGAACTATACACGCTTTGTTTATCAACCTTTTAAAAAGAGCAATGAAAGCAAGTATTATGGAATCTGACAGAGTCCTGTTCGGTATTTCCAAGAAATTAAAAAGCATAAGAAAGGAGAAGCCAACTCATTTAACGAACATAAGTAACATTTTGCAGTTAAGGCATCAGGTTAAAGAGCCTTATTTATTTTAAAGGAGTGTATAGCAGATTTAATATTATTGTTTATGAATGGGGAAAATATTGTATCCACAATCATTTAAAATATTAACATAGACAAGTATCAGTAGAGTCAGTATTTGTTTCCCATCGGGTATTATAGTTTTAAATGTATTTCTTTATCTCATGAAAATAATCTGTAGTATGGCTTAGTAAAGCAACTAGGTCTGCAATATTAAGTGCTATGTTTTGTTATAAAGTTTGTCCTCTGTGCATTTAGTGGTTGGGAGCTGGCATAATGGTTAGGGTGTGTGCCTCGCAGCCAGATGGTACAAGGTTTTATTCTTACTTAGGAGGGAAATTGGCTAGGCTTAAAATGGCCCACAAATGCAGCTAGCCTAGTACTTACCTATGAATCCATTTACCAAACTTGTCATGAAATAAAAACATTTATATATCCCTCAAAGGATGCCTTAGGCAAACATGCTCATTCTGATACAAAATAAAGCTATATGAAAAACACCTAAGTCCTCTGTGGTCAGTTTCTGACTTTGAAGGCTTACTCAGAAAGCAAAGAAGACTGAAAAACCTCTCCTTAGTAAATGCTTGGGCTGCCATCATCATCTCTATTTGTTCTTCTGGCCATTTAGTGGCAGGGTAGTTGACAGAAGGCTTCATTTGGTGAGTCTTTATTCTCTTTACCATAAGAAACATTTTAGTACAGTTAATAGGTTAGGAAAGATCTTAGAAAAGGAAATCACACTTGGAAACATGGAAGAGATCCAAATAGAGGACAGAGATGTATCAGATCATGCAGCAAAGGAATTTATGGTTGGTGTGGCTGAGCATAAACCAATGGTAAGGATGTGGGCTGACTATAAATGGAAGGAGATAGAGGATCAGGATACACTGCATGGACTAGTAAAGTAGTCAGTACAGTGGGATGGGATGGGATTGAGGTCAGTGCCAGCATCCAGAAGGAAAGAACAAAGGGTAGTTACAGGTAGAGGTGGCTCAGAAGGAAGCAGGGATAGAGGTGCTACAAATCAAAGAACAAGGGTACTGGAGATACTACTGGTGGAAAGTGGGGGAGGGAAAATCTGGACAAGAAACAGAAAAAGAAGCAGAGAGGGGGTAGGGAGGATAACATTTAGAAGAGGGCATGATAATTGGGGATTTAGAGAATATTACAGGGAGTTTTACAAACAACAGGAAGGGACAGAAGTATCATAATGGAACTGGGTAAATAATTAGAGGGAAATCTACTGGAAGGTGAGCAGAGACAAGATGAATGCAGAGGTGACAAGGGATGAGATAAGGAAAGCCGGAGACCCTGATGGTTTCCTCCTAAAATTCTACAAATGGGGAAGGCCCTGCAGGAGAAATACAAGAGAATACAGCTTTCAGGCAAAATGCCTAAATGTATGAAGAGGGACAGGATAACCATGATATCTAAAGGTGGAGGAGAAAGGGAGAAAGTGGGAAATTATAGACCTATTTCTTTGATTAACAGACATCAATATTTTGTTAGAGGTACTGGCAGGAAGACTGGTTGAAATATTGCCCAAAACAACACAAGCAGGTTGAAATGGCTTTGTGAAGGGAAGGAAGACTGAAAAATTAGTGTGACCTGCTGGAATTTAAGCACAATGAGGAACAGAAGCAGGAAGAGAAAGGTGTGATTGTGCTCTTTGGCCTGCACAAGGCCTTTGATATGGTGAGGTGGAAGTTCCAAAGGGAAGGCGCTGCAGCAAAAGCAGTTATAGAAGAAGTCCATACTTTGGATACAGGCCATATTTCAGTATCCAGAAATTGAAATACCCATAAATGAGCAGTGTCTGTGGGAAGAAGAATAGATAGAAAGGGAGGGGGACCAGATATGGATGTCCCCTATCCCCAGTACTGTTCACGTGCATGATCAAGGAGCTGGCAGTGGAAGTCAGTCACATTTTAGCAATCCATAAAGAAATGGAAGGATGATATATTGGTTTGTGTTATATGCAGATGACTGCAAGTTAACGTCAGAGTATGTGGCTGCAGTAATGAGACATTTGAGAAGGTTAGGGAAATGATGGGACTCAGGTGAAACAACAAGAAGACTGTGATAATGAAAATGGGAAAAGGAAAGGGGGAATAGGTAAGTTAAAAGAAATGGCATTCCCAAAGTACATAGACTAGTATGTTGCAAACATGTTGAGAAAGAGAACATACAAAAAAACAAGAGGAAATTGGAAAAAAGTAAGGGATATTGTCCGGAGAGGGGATGATGATGGCAGATTTGTATATTGGTTTGGAGAATTAATACTGGAGCCTAAGCTGGAGAACTACTTGGTAGTCAGAGAGACCTGGAAACATAATACGGAGAGCAACATGAAAAGGGATCAGGCAGGAAAGAAGGGCCAATGGAAAGAGGTCGGCTTCCTGGTGGAAGTGGAAGAAGTTAAGGAGGCAAAAGACCAAACAAACCTATGAAGTATTAAGGAAAATGAGAAACAATGTTGAGGAACATAAAATGTGAAAGAATTGGAAAAGGAGGAAAGATGAAAGGGAGTTGCAGGATACTGCCAGAAGACAATTCAAGCAGGGAGAAACATGAAGAAAGTACATGGAGTTGGAGATCAAAGCCTGAGAATACTGCATAGGTGGTATCTAACCTACATGAGATTGGTAAAGTAAGGCAGGAGGGAAAATAGCTACTGCTGAAGGTGTTGGGAGTATGAGACAGGAATGATACACATGTTCTGGCACTGTGGGTTGGCAGATGAAGTCTAGAAGCAGGCGCAAGAGATTTGGAGAGACATTCAAAAGGAAGCAAAACATGTTTAGGAATTCTGTATATAGGGTGTTAAAAAAGAGGGCAGCACCTGGAAAGAAAGAGAAGTGAGCATTATCAGAGTGTCAGAGTGCTGAGTATCGAAGTTAAAACCATCATCACTCAAAACTAGAGGGACAAAAACAGTGCAGTAGCATGTGTCATACACAAAGTTTCAGGACATGGGGAAAAGATGACAGAAATTGACTAGAATGAGGAAAGGGGGGGGAGTGAAAAAAGCAAAGGAAAGATGCATTATAATATTGCAAGAGTGAAAAATCATACCATGAAGAGGGAGAGAGTGAATTCAAAGGTAAGCCACTGGGGAGACAGGGGTCGAGTTGGAAATGAAATAGTCAACCACTGATGAGATATGGTGCACCATGAATGAGGATTGCACATGATTGTAATATACCATATGGAGTGAATACTTTTTAAAAAAGTATTACCTTTCACTGCCACAGCCCTTTCCCACTTTTGTGGTAATTTGTTGTGACGATCCAGAGTAGTGTGGCATATAAAGGTTAAAATTACTGTACACTCTTAAAATGATCCAGTTGTGAATGAAAAGCAGTCTCTTTCTTTGAAAGAGAGATGCAAACACTATACATTCACCAACTTATTGTAGGCAAACTTAAATATATATTCCAGAGATGTAACTTCTGTGAGTCATCACTGAGAAATATTCATTTATTACTGCCTCTAAAAAAATCCCTCCTTTGCATTAGGTGAAGTCCTGACTCCTTTACTTCCTGCTAGGTTATAATTTTAAATCTTAATAATTTCCACAAAACAGAGTTGGTTAGATAACCATAAAGATGTTCATCATGCATACAGCTGCAGTCATAACAGATGGGTTCTCCTGCCGTCAGGCTGGTCCTCGGTCGGCCGAATTCCAAAGTCTAGGTCCGGCGTCGGTTGTCGTCGCTTCTTCCCTGACGTCAGTGCGACAGGGGTATAAAAGAACCAGCCTATAAAGGTATACTGAAGCCAGTCAGTCATCCCTGAAGAGAAATAGTTATCTTTGCACAAAAAAAAAAATACTTGCCTTTCACCTTTTGTTAGTTTCAGACAAACATATTTTAAATATACAGTGCTCAGGTTATCTCAGTTTTAGCTCTTGTGTTGCAACATATGGAACAACTTCAAACTTTAAAGCACTGTGATATACAAGAAGTACTCCCTCTGCATATCTGAAATAAAGCAATACTGATAATTTTAAAACACAGCCTGAAATGATATACTGTAAAAATGTTTGTTCTCAGTGTTGTGTGTTTTCAATTTTACGTGTTAATCTTGTAGTTTATCTGTAGTAATTTGTACATTGAATTCAGTGTTGCTCAGGTCTCCCCCTCAGAAATGGTGATGATTCAGTAGGGCTTACCCATTCAAGAAAACAGAAATAAATGTGTAAGTAAAGTATGCATTAGTACTAATTTTGAATGTCTCTTTCTCCTCCTCTGTTGTCTATGTTTTCATACTAGAGACAGTGAACAGCAGGATTCCTTGGCTTCCCTCCCAGGGTGCATGGGCTCCCTCGTTGTAGTCCCCTCCCACTTTCCTATATCCCCTGACAGAATCACCTCCCTAAACATGCCCAGCTGCACTGAATTTGCAAACATCAAACATTTGGACGCTGTCACAACAGTTATAGCAACCTCTGAAGTTTTTTTTTCTCTGTCTCACTGTTCCTCATGACTCACACTGTCAGTTAATCGCCTGTTTGTTTCGTACCTTCCAAACACAGCTCCTCTCTCTGCCTTCTCTGAGCAGATCCAGCTCTGATGGTCTTTCTTATAGTTATCACATCAAGCGGCTAGTTACCAGGTAGCTAATTTGATACACTAAGACAAAAGCAACACTGCAAATACTATAGAATTTGTATGTCTACATCTACTGCAGCTTTGTATTGTATCATAACTGTAATTTTCTTAAATTGACTATGTAGTCCTTATTGTGAAATGTATAAAGAAAGAAAGGAAACCATTTTTTGTATTGTTATATCTGTTGAAGCTTACTGGGTCTCAATTGAACACAAGCTTTTGCTCAAATGGACTGGTTAGCAAATGGAAGTAAATAAATATTACTTATTTCCTTGAATAAAATGTTGACCTGTCTTGCTGTACTTTTGCAAGATAATCTAGGAAGATTGTATAATCTAGAATGTAGTAAAACTACTCTTAAGGGATTCTAGGCCATGGTGGTGCAGCGGTTAGCGTTGTCGCCTCACAGAGGTTCTCCCATTCGATTCTCGGCTGGAGTGCCTTCTGTGTGGAGTCTGCATGTCCTCCCTGCGGTTGAGTAGGTAGGTGCGAGCGTGAATAGGCATGCCTTCTTTGAAGGTTGGGTGTCGGGCTGGCAACTTGGCACCATAAAAATCTACTGCCAGTCATGAGCGGACCGGAGTTCCGCTGTGGCGACCCCTAACCGGGAAAAGCCAAAATACTAAGAAAATTCTAATCTGAAATGAGGGTATACAGACATTTTATTTTTCCTGTGTATGTAGTGCATCTGCTGCTGTGCTCCAATATACTTTTAGTTCAGCTTTATGGTTTGTTTGTTTTTTTTGAAAATGTACATATGTTTCTAGTGGGTGCCACTTAAGAAACACAACCTAGAGGAAAGAAACAGAAACATAATCTCCATGAAAGGTCATCAGAGCAGGACTGTGCTGATGAAGGAGATACTAGTCTGTATAGCGCTTGCTATGTTTTTGTTTTCCCTTTTTTATGTAAACACTAACCATTTATGTCCCGAATCCTAATTATTTTGTCCTCTGGGACACAGATTGGATATAGAGAGCATCACTTAGCTATGCAAGACAAACAATGAAAAGTATTTGGTCAGAACTTGCATACTTTTTAATATGCTCTGCAGTCAAACTCACATTTTTCCTATCTCAGCTCCATGAGTTTCAGGAATCACCAGGTGCATAAAATAACAGACTAGAAACCTGAATACTTTTTGCAGCTTGTTTTATTTTTTGGCAGTTTATGTATAAGAAGTAAATGACATACAAGAGGAACATTAGAAACCACACCAGTGGAAACAGAATATGGGAATATAGTATACTTTAAGAACACAAAAGTGACTGCAATTTTTCCAAGCTTGTGCTGGTGACTTAAAGAATATTGTCTGTTTTCTGTACATAACAAACACGGATCACTACTTGCGATAGTTTAAAATTAACTTTGTATCGGTAGAAGGGTGCTTATAATGTGATG
Source organism: Protopterus annectens (assembly GCF_019279795.1). NCBI lineage: Eukaryota > Metazoa > Chordata > Ceratodontiformes > Protopteridae > Protopterus > Protopterus annectens. Next base: position 873,424,312 of record NC_056743.1, on the reverse strand, counting down.
TAAAAATAATGCTGCAGAAAGGGCAAACATTTTCCAGTAGTAGAGGAACAATGCCCCACATGATCATTTTTATGTAAGTAAAAGAACTGTGTAATAAGTACTTTCAGTTTATATAGACAAAGAGCAAAAATGGTTACTAAATATATAGTTGTTTGTTTTTTCAGCTTTTTAAATCACTAAAAATCCAAGTTTCTCTGTATAGCTGTACCAGATATGGGAAAGCAATTGTATGGCACAATTGGTTCTTTCCTCTTCAGTTCGCTGTCTTTTGCTAGTTCAGAAAAGAGCAGCAGTGAGTCAGTCCTCCTCTTTGGCACAGCAGCAACAGTTTGGTGAGAATGTGCTAGTCTGCCTCACGGACAAATGTTCACCTTATATATACCTTATGATGCTAATATCCAGTGAATCCTGCAGTACCTCAACAACTTAAGTAATTCCAGGTTTGTCCTACTCTGTTTATACTTGCTGCAGTACCCTTCATTCATGCACTTGCCATTTCCTTGAGTAAAACTCACTCTGTAGCACCTGGACATGCTGCTGTAACACCTTCACTGGGGTTGGGGTTTGTCCTTGCTTCAAAGCTGATTATATTCCCTTTGGGTCTGCATCAAGGCAGGGGCATGAAGTTTCTTATCACTGACAAAACTTCACTTTTTGAGGACAGTGTCAGTCATATTATTTTTGATCGACTTTTAAGCCAGTTATTTCTAGCCTCCTGACATGGCGCTCCAAGTCTCAAACTGTGTCCGGTTCTTTAAAAGCAGAATTTGAAACCTGGTATAATTTGCCCCATGATTTTGCATCTTCATTCTTGCAGCACTGTGTGGGTCTCATTTGTTGTCTTTTGTCTGGTGACTAGTACCCTCTGAGGCTCCCAGTGCCATCAACAGGCCCTGATTCTTTTTGGGGTGATTTTTTTTTAATCTTCAGCATTCTGTGCCCTCTGACTTCTACAAAACAGTAGAAATTCTGAGATCTTTAGAGGCAAAAAAAGAAATAAATATTAATAACTTCAGATGTAAAAATCTTTGAAGTTTTGGCAGAGCTCGTACAAATGCAGTATCTTGTATAACTGTGTGCATGGTGCCTCACATACCAGTTCAAACAGACAAGCCCATTCTGTAATGCAACTCTGTAATAAAAAAAAAATCACATGCAGTATGCACATAGTAGCTGGGCATAAAGTTGTTTATAGTGCCATTACAACCCACTAAAAGTACTAGAGATAACAGTACAGTTGTGTACCCAGGAGCTTTATTATGCCATTTGCAGTGAATCAGTAAAGTAGTCTTCGTATTCACTTATATGATTAATCTTTGTGTCCCAGGTATCCCCCCACAGACTGACATTTGCTTTGTGGCTGCAGTAATTGCCATATTAATTTAATGGGATGGATTCCAAAAAATCTGTAAACTGCTGTGGAGAGCTTTCACAAAGACAATCAACTATTCTTCTTCTTCTTTCGGCTTTTCCCAGTTAGAGGTCACCACAGTGGAACTACGGTCTACTAATGATTGGCAGTAGAGTTTTACGGTGTCGAGGTGCCAGCTCGACGCCCAACCTTCAACAAAAGGCACGCCCATTTACGTATGTCTTTCAAACGCCACTTGACCGTGGGGAGGACATGCAGACTCCACACAGAAGGTGCTACAGCCAAGAATCGAACGGGAAAACCTCTTGCTGTGAGGCGACAACGCTACCACTGCACCACCGTGGCTTATTAAAGACAATCATCTATTAATTCTGAATATATAAAACATGAGCAGTCTGCAAAGTCTGCCTTTTTGCAAGTCTGCTAAGTAGAGTAACAGTAGTGGTATCCAGAGTATCAGATTTGTCTATCGTTTTCAACAAAAGACAGCAGAACCAACAGCCTATACAGACATGGCTTTTAGTAGCAAATGGCAACCCTTTTACAAACTCTCTTACACAGAGCCAAAAGTACCTAGACCAGGTTAATGACACGGTACCACAGATCACAAATAATTATCATAGTCTTAAAGACTTTGTAGCCCACTGCAGCTTTGCTGCGAGCATACATTTGGCCAAAGGGCCATACCTATCTGAATTGCCAAGTTTTAGGCAACACCATATTAAATCATTATAAGTAGTATGAGTTGCAGCCAGACATAGCTGGGAAGAACTGGCTGAGCATGCAGAACCACCACTAGAGATTGGATGAAAAAGAAGACTGAGTAAGGGGTAACAAGTAGAAGAGCATAGAAAAAGGAATGGTGGGGAGAAACATTCAAGTTGAAGGTGTCCAGGAAGAATATGCAACATTTTTATGTCTGAATCCCCATTTTATTTTCTGAAAAAAGAGTGATTGGTTTATAAAGTCAAGGAGTAAAGTGAAATTGTACAAACTGACTAGGGAAGGGAGCACAAAGAGACATACTGTGTAAACCCTACTGACAGGGGAGGGTCTGACATAGATTGGAAGGGGAAATAAGAGGTTAATGAAAAGAATACAAGATGGACAGTTGTGACAGAGGACTTGGTACTGGTGGGAAAAAGATGGTTGAAGAACAAACAAAAGCAGAGTTGTAACTACATCATTTGGTGCCTGAGCAGTCTCCAGACTGCGTACTTCTACTCTAAACCCAAAGATGAAGACCACTGCCAATCAAGCCCCCTAACAATCTGTGCTTGGGGCAGCCGCCCCTTTTACCCCACTCTAGTTACAGTACTGATCATGGAATGTACATTGGTCTGTGGGGGTTGGGAAAAGAATTCGACTTGGGAAATGACACACGATGAAGGTATATGTGTATTGATCTTCCATGCAGATAGTTTGTTATAGTGGTCTAATTGTCACAAATGAGAATAACAGCAGCCATCACCATAGTGTGTACCCACCCCTGCATCTACCACATAGAAATGCATGTAGAAACTGAACAAAATACAAAGACTACACAGAAACATAACCGTGTTGCATAAACCTGTACTGAAACATACACTATGTGCTGTACATAGTTGTGCTAGCACCATGACAAAAGGCTAGGTGCAGCCATAGCTGCACTCTAGGTATGCAAACATAAGCAGGTAAGATGAACTTGCAGTTATGTATGTACCATACGCAACACAGATGTTTAAGTCAACAATACTGTAGGTTAACTACAGTCATATAACTGCCTAACTGTCCTCCCATACAAACACAGGCATACAAGTACACAGCTGTGTAAGCCAAAGGTGTCAGACATTAAAAGCAGGCATGCAACTGCCTCCCTGCACACGTCCACCACATGACAAAAGAACAAGCAAGGTACTGACATAAGTACTATGTGTCATACCTTTCTGGAGACACTGGAAAACATGAAGGTCCTACCAAACACCCTGATATTGGGCGATTTTAATTACCCTGCCATTCACTGGGAAAACTACTCGAGTACAAATTTCCAGGCCCAGCGCTTACTGGAATTCATCAACTCAAACGCCCTGGATCAGCTGGTAAACTCCCCTACCAGAGATTAAAACATATTGGACCTGGTCATCACCAACATGGGCGACAGGTGTTCCACACCGGAGGTCAACCCGTCACTGGTTAGATCAGACCATAAACTAATCACTCTGGATGTCCACACCCCACCACCACCCCCAACTAAGGAAACCACAGTAAAAAACTTTTCTAAAGCAAACTTCACCTTACTTAAGACAGAGGCGGTAAGTTTCACAGCCCCCACGTTAAAGGATAATGCTGCCCAAGGTGCAGAAACCTTTACAAATACACTCTATGAGCACCTACAAGTATGCATGAATTGTGCCATCCCTAGCAAAACCAAGACTCACTCCTCTAAAAGAAGGAAACCAGTGTGGTGGACCCCTGCAATAAACAGGCTATAAAATAGAAGGAGGAAACTAGTTCAGAAAAAAGCAAATCCCAAGAAGGAAAGACATCCCTGATCAGTATCAGTAAGAAACTGAGGTCCCTCATGAAATCATCCAAGGCTAACTTCGAAAGAAAAATAGCCAAGGATTCAAAAGATAACCACAAGGCCTTCTTTAGCTATTTAAGAATCTAAGTTTCAACTCGCAGATATGTACTGAACTAGTGCAAAATAGCACAAAATATACTGAAACTACTGATATTGCCAACATCCTGTCAGATAGATTCAGTGCAAACTTCACCCCCCTCTCACCTCCAAAAGGGCCCACAACAATACCGGAAAAGTGTAGTGTCCCAAAAGTCAATGACATACAGGTGAAAACAGCCCTTTCAAAAGCCAAAAACACAGCATCAGTGGGAACAGATGGTGTCCCCGGCTGCGTCTTGCATGAATTACAGAACTAACTAACCCCCCCCCCCACCTAAACCTTCAACCTCAGCCTCTCCATAGGATACATGCCCATAGAATGGTGCACAGCAACAGTTATTCCTCTCCACAAAGGAAGGACCACAACTGACCCTGGTAACTATTGCCCCATAAGCCTGACTAGCCTGATCTGCAAGGCTATGGAGCGCATCATCCTGGAATTCATTAACAAAGACATTGGGAACCTCCAAACACTTGACCCGACCCAGTTCGGCTTTTGTTAAGGGCAGATCATGCCTACTAACCTGGTTGACTTCTTCGAGACAGTCACCAAGGCCAAAGACAAGGGAAAGGTGGTTCACACAGCCTATCTTGATCTCACCAAGGCTTTCGACACCACCCCCCACTCGGGCATTACAGAAAAACTCACCAGTCTGAACATAAACCCCTATGTCACGAGATGGGTTGCCAACTGGCTTACAGACAGAACTCACATGGTAAGAATACTGGGCTCCAGGTCCGACTCTAAACCACTCACAAGTGGTGTCCCACAAGGCTCTGTCCTTCTCAGAAGTACAGGCAAACACAGGAGGACTATGGCTAACCAAGTTCGCAGATGACTGCAAACTGGGAGCCATAATTGATTCTCCGGCTGACACGGACATCCTCCAAAAAGGCCTTACTGAGATGGACACCTGGTGTCAAAGTCATGGCCTCAAGCTAAATGCCAAAAAATGCATAGTCATCCCTTTTGGGAAAAACAAAACACCCATGAATTACCACATAGGTGGCAGCCCCCTTAATACAGAAGAGGTAATAAGAGATCTGGGGACCCAGGTAGATAGTAATCTCTCCTTTGACAATCATATTGACAAAGTAGTTAGGAAATCCTTCTATGTGGCCCATCTAATTACTAAAGGGTTCACATCTAGAAATAGAGGTTATAGTGCCCCTCTACTTGTCACTCATTAGACCCATCATAGAGTACAATACCCCATTTGGGATGTACCTCACAAGACACTTCCAACAGCTGGAAAGACCACAAAAGTACCTCACCAAAGGTCTCAAACATATGTCCTATGCAGCCCGACTGAAAAAGCTCCAGCTGTACTCAGTGGCATATCGCTTACTCAGAGGTGATCTCTGCTTGACTTACAAAGTCATGTCCAACTCAGAATTGATGGACATGCTCCACCTAAAGAAATCCAAGTCACTGTGAGCCACGTGCTCTAGTGAGCTAAACCTCACTACAACAATAAATAGAACATGCTGGAGGGATAGATTCCTATCACAGAGACTCCCCGTGCTTTGGAACAAAATTCCAAATTACATCAGGCAGAGCCCCTCACTAACACTCTTCAAGAGAAACCTTGACGAGTGGATGGGTAACAGAAAATACACCCCTGAGATCACTTCATTGGCTCTGCTTGACAGAGAATCAGTTAATTAATCAATGGAGCGGCGAAAGCTGACACACCCTGGCTAGGCTTATAAATGCCCTCGGGCAGATAGCCTAGTACCTACCTATGAACCTATACAGCTGTTTAATCTAGCAGTATTCAAGGTTAATGCCAGGCATGGAACCCCTGTATATGCAAACACTAGCATGCATAACAGATGATGTTATGTGGTCCTATCTCACCTACATTCTTTACTCACGGGTTCGGAGCCGAGAATCGGCTCTGACTTGGCCAACTTATTTCTCTAGCACGAAGTCTCTAATTGGCTGGGCTAATCCAGTATCCCAAGATGCACCTCACCCTAGCCCCAGATCTCGTTTGCCGCTCGTAGAGTTAGGACGTGGTCTCACTTGGCTGTGGCTAAGTACCCTTTTCAAACTTTTCATAAGTCTTTAGCGGTCTGTTTCTTGTAAAAAGCTATTTTAATAGCTAGTTCTTCATTGTGAGTGTACTGTGTAAGCGAGTAGTGTCTTTTGTGGTATCCTTCTGTTTTTTGGCGGGCTAGGCCCGTTTGAATTAGAGGACCTAGTCCTCTCCTGTGTCGTTTTTTGTGTAAACTTGTGTTTGTTTGTTTTTTTTTTTTTTGGTCGGTAGTTAGATTTTCCTTGCTGCACCAAAGAAACGTTTAAATTAGAGTTTCCTTGGCTGTTCGTAGTTGGTTTTTCCCGCCTTCCTCTTGTGTCTTTTGGCGGTTGAGTGGGCTGCGATTTACTATGTCTAAAGAGCAGAAAGAGCATAAACCCCCTGGGTTTAAAAAATGCTCAAAATGTGGCTACAAGATGTCCACTACAGATGGGCATTCTATCTGCGTTTATTGTCTTGGTGCTATTCACCTGCAAGAGTCCTGCAGTTTTTGCCACACTTTCAGCCCGAGGGTACTGCAGGAAAGAAAAAATAAGCTGATTTTGAAGGGCCTGGTTAAGCCTTCTTTTGAGGAGTCCTTAGACTCTTCTTCTAGTACTAAGTCTAAGAATTCCAAGGCCAAGAAAAGATCTCTGGCTCCATCTGTCTCCTCGGAGCCACCGGAGAAGGTTTTGAAAGTGGATACTGCCTCCTCGGCTCCCTTGTCCTCGGGGCCGCAGGTGGTATCTGTTGTACTCGAGTCGACCTCGGCCCCGATATTATTGGAGCCTACTCAGAGCCGGTCACCCAGTGTTATGCATGAGTCTCCGGGTAGGAGATCCCGATCTCCTTCTATTTCCTCCAAATCCTCTAGGCTGTCTGATTTGGATGTGGATAGGGTGGTCCAGAGGCTCCTGCAGTCTCCGGTGTTAGCAAAATTGTTCTCGGCTCCGACCCATTCGGCTCCGGAGCCAGTCCCTATTCTTGTACCGATGATTCCTCCTCCAAGCACCCCTGTGTTGTCGGAGCCGGAGTGCTCCGCTCTGAGTGATGTTCTCGTGTTGGCTCCAATACCCTTTGCGAGTTTATCGGAGCCGACGTCAGCTCCAACCATGTCGGTTCCGTCCTCTGGTTTCGGTACTCGGGTTTCCTCAGTCAGACCCGAGGGGGATACCTCGGGACTCTTATCGGTTCCGAGCCTCCCTCTCAGTGCATCAGCTCGGGGAACCCCGACTCTGGTTGTGGTCTTGGAGACGGGTCAGTCCTCGGATTCGAGGGGACCTGTCTTTATGGCCATGAGGAGTGCACTGGTCAGATCGTCAGTTACATCACCCAGATCGGTCACTCCTTCCCCCTACACCCTGGCTAGAGCCTCTGATGCCCCCCTATCCATGGATGGCAGAGCTCAAAGGTTTGAGGATACCCCCATGAGCGGTCCCCAACTTTCTGAGGGCCCCTCAGTGTCGGTGCCTGAGGAGCCCCCTAGAAAGAAGTTGTGCAAGAGGAAGCACATAGACTCCCAGGACGAGTCCCTCACTTCCGATACCGACCTCGAGGAGACAGAGTGGTCCTCTAAGTCGTCCTTCGATGATGTCTCTTTCTCTGACATCCTGGAGATCTTGAGGTAGAGAGGCAACTGGCCGTCCAAGACCCCCTCTGAGGAGGAGTCGGTATTCCTCAAGGCCTTCGGAGCTCAACCCTCTGCCTCCTGGGTGTCTCCACCCTTCGATGAACTCCTGGATTTGATTTGACAAAGGGTGTGGGAGAGCCCTGATTCCATGGAACCGGTGCCCTGATGTCCAAATAAGTTTCTTTCTGCTCCCCCGGGGAAAGAGTTCCTGACCAAAGGGGTTTCCGTAGATGCCTTGGTGGTGGCAGCAGCTACTCAGCAGGAAGTTGTTGAGGCTTCTTCTTCCATTCATCCTCCTAACAAGGAGTCCAGGAGTATGGACCAGTATGGGAAGCATACCCTGTCTTCAGTGACCTTTACCTTGCGGCCGCTGAATTATCTTTGTCATTTTACTCAGCTCCAGAGAGATCTCCTTAAGGAGCTAGGAGATACTCTGATGAGTAACATGCCTGAGGCAGTAGCGCAGACTGTTAACACCCAGTTGTCTACCCTTGGTTCCATTGTCAACTCGTCCATGAGGCTCATATCCTATGAGCCGAAGGAGTGAGTAGGGCAGCTAGCTCAGGTGTAGCTTTCAGAAGGCAAGCCTGGATGCACCTGTATCATTTCGCGGAGGCTTTTAAGTCTTCCTTCACTGACGCCCCCTTTGATGGGTCCTCACTCTTCGGGACCAAAGTGAAAGACACCCTCACCAGATGCGAACAGGAGGGGAAGACCCTATCTGCTGTAGGGGCCTGTTTCTCTCTTCCTTCTAGGCCTTACCCCAAGGCTCAGAGAGGAGGGAAAATGTGGTTCAAGAAGTCATAGAAGTCTTTCCCTGCCACTCAAGGTGAGTCCCCCTCCAGAGACAGAGGAGGAGGAAATTATTCTGGAAGACGCCGTCCTAGAGGCAGAGGAGGCCCCCGCAACTCAGGAGACCGCAATTCCTTTTGCGGGTCTTCCTTTTAGTGTTCCTGAGGTGTGGCCCGACTCTGCTGTTCTGGAGCCAGTCGGGGGCCAAATTTCGTTGCATCCAGAAGCCTGGGAAAGCATCATCCAGGATTGTTGGGTGCTTCGAATAGTTACCGGAGGTTACACTATCCCCTTTTTATCAACACCCCCTCTAGTCAAAATAATCCCGGATGTTCCACCCAGTCAACGGGATCAAGCAGCACTAGAAGTTTCAAAGCTGCTAGAAAAAGGAGTCATCCAACCAGTCCCTTCAGATCATATCGGATCAGGAACTTACTCAAGACTCTTATTGGAGCCGAAAAGAACAGGGGACCTGAGGCCCATTCTGGATCTCAGCCGATTGAATCACTACGTTCTGAAGTCCAAGTTCCGAATGGTCACTCTTCAGTCCATTTTTCCCTTGCTGGAAAAAGGAGTATGGATGTGCTCCATCGATCTCAAGGATGCCTACTACTACATCAAGATGGACAAGGCATCCAGGAGTCACTTACGCTTCCAGCTGGGAGCCAGTCACTTCCAGTTTCATGCTCTGCCCTTTGGTCTCACCACAGCCCCCAGGGTGTTTACCAAGTGTTTGGCAGTGGTGACGGCTCACCTGAGACATCGGGGATTCCAGGAGTTTCCATATCTGGACGACTGGCTTCTCACCGCCCCCACCAGGCATCTCCTCATTCAAGCCAGGGAGGCTACCATTACATTTTGTCAACAACTAGGAATTACCTTGAACTGGGAAAAGTCTGCCTTGCTGCCCTCACAGCATGTTGTTTTTATAGGCGCCGAGCTAGACTCTATTCAAATGCGGGCCTTTCTGCCACAAGAGAGGATAAGAGTGCTGCAGTCTCAGTCTCAGATTCATGCATTGTTGCCCCTCAAGAGAGTTCAGGCCAGGTTAGTTCTCCAGCTCCTGGGATCCATGGCTGCCACCATCATGCTGGTGCCTCTAGCCAGGTTACACATGCGGATCCTACAGTGGCTCCTTTCAGCCAAATGGTCCTTTCAGAAACTTCCTCTTTCCCACTTGATACTTCTCAAGGAACGGTGCAAACAGGACCTCCGCTGGTGGCTATGTTCCACCAGTCTGGACAAAGGGAGGAGCTTGATTCCTATGTCTTCAGTGGCCACGGTGACCATGGATGCCTCCCAGATGGGGTGGGGGGGAATTATCTTGGCAGGACGGTCCAAGGCACGTGGCAAGATCACGAGGTACACCTGCACATCAATGTTCTAGAGATGAGAGCAGTGTTACTAGCGTTGCGGGCACTCCAAAGCTCTCTTCCTCTGGGAACGATTGCAATTCACTTGGACAGCATGTCCGTGGTGTGGTACCTGAACAAGCAGGGGGGAACCAAGTCTTATCCCCTCTGCAGAGAGGCCATGCGAGTGTGGCATTGGGCAGTGTCTTCCCAACAGTTTTTAGTGGCAACGCACATTCTGGGAAAGACCAACGTGATAGCGGACAAGCTGAGCAGAGCTATTCTGATGCCTTACAAGTGGTCCCTGAACAACCGAGTGGCGGTTCAAATTTTCAATAGGTGGAGTCAGCCTTGCTGTGATCTCTTCGCCAGCCCTCTCAATGTCAAATGCAGCAAGTACTTCACACTGATCCCCCACAGGGGGAGTCACCCAGGGATGCTCTAGTCCATGATTGGCCCCACGGTCTGATCTATGCTTTCCCTCCGTTTCTTCTGTTACCAAGAGTGATTCAGAAAGCCATATCCTTGGGAAGCAGGATGATTCTAATTGCTCCACACTGGCCTCGACAAGTATGGTTCCCCTTTCTTCAGCAGTACACAGTGGATGGTCCTTGGACCCTGGACCCAGTGCCAGACCTACTGATTCACATGTCAGGACAGCTCCATCCCTCCCTGCGAACCCTCAGGTTGACAGCCTGGCTGCTCCACTTCCATCACTAGTTAGACGACATTCCTTTTCACCTGAGGTGGTACACATCTTGTCTTCATCTCATAATTCTTCCACCAGAAGGATTTATTCCAGCAAATGGAAGAGATTCTTCATTTGGGCTCAGGCCCAAGGTTTGGACCCCTTCACAGCCCCAATTCCGTCGGTCTTAGATTTTTTTAGCCATGCTTTTCCGACAGGGCTCAGTGCCTGCTACCATTAAGGTGCAGCTGGCTGCAATTTCCAATTTTCATACATCTTACGAGCCTTCTCTTATGGGCCAAAACTTTGTAAGGCCTTCTTGAAAGGTGCCTGGTTACTTTGCCCTCCTGTTTCAGAATCTGTCATGCCATGGGATCTAAACCTTGTGTTACAAGCCATCAATTCACCGCCCTTTGAACCGGCTGCCACTTGTGAATTAAAATTTCTATCTTGGAAGACAGCTTTCCTAATCCCCATTACACCGGCCAGGAGAATATCAGAGATTCAAGCTTTGTCCATTAAACCTCAGTATTTGACCTTTCATAAGGACAGAGTTTCCCTGAGACTTAACCCGTCCTTCCTTCCGAAGGTATCATCCACTGTTAATCTTCATCAGTCTGTCGAGTTACCAGTGTTCTTTCCAAACTTTTCCAATAAAGCAGAGTTTAGATTTCACTAGTTGGATGTGCACAGACAACTAAGATTCTACTTACACAGGACTAAGCATATTAGGAAGTCTGATCAACTGTTTGTGTCCTTCTCAGAAAACAGAACAGGTTGTCCTATTTCCAAGAGCACAATTTCTAAATGGATCAAAGATTGTATTTCCTTTATCTATTCGTCAGCAGGCAGAAATGTACCTTTTCCCGTCAAAGCTCACTCTACCAGGGCAATGTCTACATCAATAGCATACCATGCCAGGCTTTCACTGGATGATATTTGTGCTGCGGCCACCTGGGCCTCTCCGCATACCTTTATTATTCATTACAAGTTGGACGTGGCTTCTAGGGGCCGGGCTTCCTTTGGTTCCACGGTTCTCAGGAGTATTTTCCTATGAGCTGCCCAGGATAGAGGTGCTGGGGACGCTGTCCCATGAGTAAAGAATGTAGGCGAGATAGGACCACATAACATCAGGTAGTTATGTACTCACCATTTTGTTCGATGTAAGTGGTCCATCTCGCCTCACATTCTTACGTACCCTCCCACCTGCCCCTTTCCTGTAGGATTTGGAGGAAAATTGGCTCTGAGAACCCTTCAATGTCAGTTGTTTTTTCTTTCCTTTCTGGCTGGAGCTCCTTCCAGTGGCGGTTGTGTGTGGGGTGTGACTGGAATGGCTGCAAACTAGATCTGGGGCTAGGGAAAGGTGCATCTTGGGATACTGGGTTATCCCAGCCAATTAGAGACTTCATGCTAGAGAAATAAGTTGGCCGAGTCAGAGCCGATTCTCGGTTCTGAACCCGTGAGTAAAGAATGTGAGGCGAGATGGACCACATACATTGATCGTTATGGTGAGTACATAACTACCTGTTTTTACAGATGTGCTGCATATTAAAGCAGGTATTAAAGCAAATAAAAGTCAATATACCAGGCAGTCATGATGTTTCCTTACCTGTATTTCATCCTAGTGTGTGAATACCTAGTATGTAATGGTTTGATGAAGAGATGGAGAGCCAGTCAATAGCAAAAACAAACATTAGGCACCACTGTAAGGTGTATTCAGGTGTAACATTGACATGTACTCTTGATCTTGATGTTAAATGATAGTCACATGATGTGCATTCCTCCAGTGTCTGTAAAATCCTTGGTAGTGTGGTGGCCATCTCTCTCTCAAGCTGGTGGTCTCAGTTCCTACAAAATCCTTCCCACATCTCTTTCAACATTGCACCATGTACCTCCTGCTGAAAATGAGCAGTGGCTTCTAGGGCAGAAGGGTCTCTCTTAGCTACTGCCACAACAGGACACTTTCCATAGTGAGATAGGTCTAATTGATCACTGGTCTCTAGTTATGCATCTGTAATTCTCAGCAAACACATGCAGAAGGGCTAGAACACAGCACAAAAGCTGTCTTAATGACTGATAAAGAACATGCCCCTCTGATATGGCAGATGGTGTATCCTTCTAAAGTACATAGCAGTGTGTCCTATCCTCTTCTGCCTGCCTATAATAATGCATCAATATACAATAATTAGTTGTCTCATCTATAAATGAATGTTGTTGCATTATGTACCCAGCTCTTGTCACCTAGCAACATGGCAGCATTTCCACCATTGTGCAGCACATCTCTCGAAATAATGTTTTGTAATGTCAATTAATGTGGCCATAACAGAAACCTACAACAAACTCCCTTGTCTAATACTGCATATGCCCTACACACTCAACTGCCATGTGTGTTTCTATATTACATAGATAAATGAAAACCTGGACCAAATGTTCTGGCATAATACAGTTAAGGGCTGTGGACAATTGACATACCAAATCTTACTACTTTGAGTAGTGTAGATACAGACACACAGCAATATGAATATATATCATTGGCAATGCAGGTAATGTAATACACCGCGAAAGAATAGTATAAGATGACAAAGAAACATTAGGAAAGTTACACTTGATGAAAACAGGAGACAGTTTTATTGTGAGCTTCCTCTGCCTGTGCTGGTCCTTCAGAGTCTCTTCATACTGAGGTTGTCAAACAGACAACACACCTGCAACTAAGTCCACTGGCCCCTGTCTGCTGGCAGAGGTCAGTGACTAAATTCCCCATGCATCAATTTGATGAAATGAACTCCTTGGCAGTCCAAACAGGTGACCCTTATAGTGTCATAGAAAAGACAGTATTATCAGTATGTCATGATCATTTCACAATAGTGTCTGTGAAGCACCCATGTGTTGTGATGTACTTACTGTGACAGTAGATGTCCAGATGTCTTCAGACTGTCCAACGCAGCCCACCACCCCCAGTCAATACAACTATCCAATGATAAGTAAATTGGTGAAGATATGATGTCTGCTGAGTAGATGTACTACCAAGCACAGGACATTGGCTTTACTTTATGCTATGTTATAGGACTACTGTCAGTACACTTTTTATATTGCTTTGATTATTTTCAGTGTTGGAGATGTCATTGTTGAGATGTTTAGGGTGTTGCACTCAGCATTGGGCCTCTAAGGATGTGATTCCTTAACAGTCAACTTAAACGAGGCAGATTAATAGTAGAAAGTATTTGCATCTATAAATAGCTGTGAGCTCACTGAGGGTGCTGCTTTTGGTAGAGTTTCATTCTGAGCCTTATGACTGTTGTAGTTTATTATTTGTATGTGAAATCTGTCTGCATAATGTATGTGTCAGCAATCTACCTACTCTGTCTGTGTTTCTGTTGGAAAGGCATAAAAGGTCTCATGACTTAAATGCCTTGTAATTCCTATGTAAACTATCTTTGAATTTATGTTGTTGCATTTCTTTCAACTGCTATGATTTAGGCCCTCAGATTTAGTTAAGATCCTCCTGTTTGTAGTGATGTTCTTCATAAAGGCAGACTGCTTTATGGGCACATATTTATTTTTATTTTATTTATCCTTTATTGACTGGTTTAGTCTCACAAGGCTAATGGCCTCTTTTCAGGGAAGACCCAAGCTTATGTTTATTACTACTAGGGGAAGTTTAGCCAGGATATCAGCGAAATTCCTCTACTCTCTTCAGTAGGTGCTGTGGGTTCTTTTACATCCACTTGGGCTGCCACCAACTCAAGCAGATGGGACCTTTGCTTAAAGTCTCATCTGAAGGGCAACACACTCAGTAGTCCAGCAGCTCCTAATGCTGCACTTATTGAGTTAATAATCTAAGCCTGTACAAAGATTCTGTAGCACTAATATTACATGGTATAATATATGAAGACTTTCTGTTGTGAATAATAAGAATGTTCTTCTCCTTCTGATCATCTGCTATGAATTTTAAAGGTCAGTGATGTGTTTGTTAATGTTCAGAGGTTGAGAGGTATGTGAACCTACAGAAGCAAGATTCCTGTTTGTGTATTTGCATTTTGACTTTGGTCATTTAAACTGAGGCTGGTTGTGAAAAAACAGCTGTAGCAGTAATATATCTGTATGTGGGTTTGCAAATTCTGCATAAATGCATGTCTGCCTACAAAGATGTAACCATTTTTAAAGATTTTTTCCTTGTGCATCTTGCTTGTCTCTGTTGTGGAAGAACATGTATATGTAAAGGCTGGTTGTCTGAGTTGTCTCCCTGAATGTCATTGTACACATTTGCATAGGTAATGGGTAATAATATAAAAATAACTGACATAGGTGTGCATTAGTAGACATGGCACTGTGGAGGCATATATTTTAAAATAAACAAGTCAGTCTTGATTGCCTCTGCTATTTGTGTTGTAATTTGGGTCCCTCTGTTTATTTTGGATGTATTGTTTTCTCAGTTGCTTGTGGCAGGCTCCTCAGGCAGTGTTTTACCATGTGGTACTCATCCTTTACAACTGCACAGCCTTCTAGGTTTTATGGCAGCTACAAGACTTCATCAGGACAGTGTTAGTGCATCCAAGAATGAGATGTTGCATGAGGCACTCAACAAGGCACTCCATGAACATGGCACTGCTGGGGTGGGGTGGTGATTGTTAGTACTAGGATATACTCTGGGAGAATGTAGTCCATCAGGTGAATGTGGCTCATGGAAACAGCACCACAGTGCACGCTTGCTACCCCCATGTCACTGATATGCTTATAAAGGCACAGTTACATACCAATGATACTGAGGCTCCAACGTGTACTACAGGTGGTGGCCTCCCTGCATAACCTGTGAAACACGTGGTGGCTTCACTGCACAACTTGTAATACAAGTAGTGGTTTCACTGCACAACTTATAATACAAGTGGCAGTCCCCTGTACAACTTATAATACAAGTGGTGGTCCCCCTGTACACCATATAAGTGGTAGTCCCCCAGCACAGCCTATGATACAAGTGGTGGTCCCCCTTAATAACCTATGGTACAAGTGGTGGTCACTCTGTACAATGTATGATAAAAGTGGTGGTCCCCCTACACAACATATGATACAAGTGGTGGTTCCCCTGCACAACCTGTGATACAAGTAGATTGCCTGCACAACCTTTAATACAAGTAGAGATTGCTTGCATAACCTTTGATACAAGTGGTGATGGCCTGAACAACCTGACTACATATGTGGTGGTCCCCTGCATAGCTTGTATGCTGTGGTGATTCTTCTACACAACCCGTCATACAAGTGGTGGTTCCCTTGCAAAACCTGTGATACAGGTAATCATTCAATTGCGCACCCAGTTATACAAGTGGTGGTTCCCCTGTCCAACTTGTGATACAAGTGGTGGTCTCCCTGTACAACCTATTACTCAAGTGGCGGTTTCCCTGTACACTGTATGAGACAAGTGATGGTCCCCTAAACAACCTATGATACAAGTGGTTGTCATCCTGCACATCATGTTATACCACTGGTGGTTCCCCTATAAAACATTTGATAGAGTGGTGATTGTCTGTACAACCTATGAGACAAGTGGTCATTTCCCTGCACAACCTATGACACAAGTGGTCATTTCCCTGCACAACATGCGAGTCAAGTGGTGGTCTACCTGTTCAATCTATAATACAAGTGGTGGCCCACCTGCACAATCTGCAGTATAAGTGGTGATCTGCCTGTACAACCTATGATACAAATGGTTCCCCTGCACAACATATGACACAAATGGTCATTTCCCTGCACAACATATGAGTCAAGTGGTGGTTCCCCTGCACAACCTATGAGTCAAGTGGTAGTTCCCTGTACAGCATATGAGTCAAAAGGTCTTCTCCTAGACAACATATTATACAAGTAGTGGTCTCAATGCACAACATGTTATACAACTGGTGGTTCCCCTACACACATATGGTATAAGGGTGGTTCCCCTGCACAACCTGTGCTACAAATGGTGATCCCCCTGCGCAATCTATGAAACAAGTGGTGATTGCCTGCATAACCTTTGATACAAGTGGTGATGGCCTGAACAACCTAAGATACAAGTGGTGGTTCCCTTCACAACCTATGATACACATGGTGATCCCCCTGCACAACCTATATGTTGTGGTGATTCTTCTACACAACCTATCATACAAGTAGTAGTTCCCCTGCAAAACCTGTAATACAGGTGATCATTCTCTTGCAAGACCTTTGATATAAATGGTGGTTCCACTGCACAAGTTGTGATACAAGTAGTGGTCTCCATGAACAACATGAGATACAAGTGGCAGTCTCCCTGCACCATCTGTGATACAAGTGGTAGTTCCCCTGTCCAACTTATGATACAAGTGGTGGTCTCCCTGTACAACCTATTATACAACTGGTGGTTCCCCTGCAAAACATTTGAGAAAGTGGTGATTGCCTGCTCAAGCTGTGACACAAGTGGCAGTTCCCCTGCACAACATATGAGTCAAATGGTGGTTCTGTGAACAACATATGAGTCAAGAGTTGGTTCCCCTGCACAACATATGATACAATTGATGGTTCCCTTGTACAATCTATGATACAAGTGGTGGTCCATCTGCACAATCTGCAGTATAAGTGTTGATCCCCCCGTACAACCTGTGATACAAAGGGTCCCCTTCATTGCATTGAAATTTCATAATGTTGAATTTCATAACATTGAGACCAAAATATCTAACTCCCAAAAAATTGAAAACTCAGAACATTGAAGTGTGCTTCATAACATTGAAAACAACAGTGCATATGTAAATAACATCCTCTCCACCTACAACACCACCTAACTAACAAATACACTTTCTACTATGTTTCTGCAGGGGGACAAGCACCCATGTGGGGGGCTTTGCCCCCCCCACCAGTAAATTAAATATACCAAATCCAAGATTGCACTACAGTGGAAAAAAGTTAATTAGGAAGTTAACTTTTTTCCACTGTAGTGTGATCCTGGAGTTGGTATATTTAATTTACAGGGGATGTGGTGGGCAGAAAACCCCACATGTGGGGTGCAGGGGGGCTTGCCCCCTGCAGAAACATAGCAGAAAGTATTCAGCAACAACAAGAACAAATAGTGAGTCCCAGCTCTACTTTCAGTCTCTTCAAAATGTATTCAATGCAATGCAATTCTGTTTCTCTAGCGCCTCGGCCACAGCCTTTACAGAGTAAAACCATAAAGCTTCCTAAAATTCACAATATATACAACATTAAAATCAACAATTCAATTAAACAATCAATCAATTAAAAAATACATAATTAATATTTAAAGTCATAGCCCTAAATAAGGCTTTGCCAATTACATTCCTTGTTTAAACCAAGGGGAAATAAAGTGCCATATTTCATAATGAGAATGGACTCCTTCTGTCTCAATATATTTTTTTGATATTCCATGTTGTTATAATGGAGAGGTACATGTTCCAGTATAGTTACTTTCATACAACTAGTACTCCCCCCATGTACAGAATTATAATGTTCCGCAATGGGACTATTAAATTTTTTGTTTTTCACATCTCTAACATGCTCTTTAATTCTGTCCGCTAGCATTCTCTTTGTTTCACCAATATAATACTTATTGCATGGACAAAAAAATGACATAAATTATTCCTTTACTAAGAGTATTTAGCTCTAACAGTGAAACTTTTTTCATTAATCTTAACCACTTCCGTGACTACATACTTACAAACGGAACAATTACCACAAGGGAATGTTCCTACAGTTTTAATATTGTTGGATATATTTATCTTAGGTTGTTTGAAAATGCTATGTACTAAAAAGTTCTGAATACTCTTAGCTTTTTTATATGATATAACCAACTCAGTATTCTTTAAAGAAACAATCTCTTTTTTAATAAAATTCCAGTATTGTTTTACCAATTCATTAATAATACTGGAAAAATTAGTATGCTTTGTAACAAAAAACATCTTTTCTTGATCTAATTCCCTTTTATTGCATCTATTTTTGTTGTACCCACTATCAAACGTATTAATAATAGAACTCTTTTTAAATACCTTCATGAGACTATTTTTAACATCAGTCATTTCATAACCTCTATTTGTAAATATTTCATCTGCCCTAAGAGCTTCTTCATAAGCTAACTTAACATCAGTATTCAATCTTTTGATTCTAATAAATTCTCCATAAGGAATAGCTTTTAGAGTATGAATGGGGTGGCAACTGTTGCCACACATTTTCCAACTGATCTCATCAAATTTCCTATAAATGCTAGTATGTATTAAATGACTATTTATACCTTTAAGGGAAACATCTAGATAATTAACCTGAGAGCCCATTTGTATATCATTAAATTCTATACCATATTGATTGGTGTTTAATTCATTAATAAATTGTTCTGAAAAATCATAACCATCTTTACAAATAAAAATAAGATCGTCAATAAATCTATAATATTTTATAACATATTTATTAAAAAAATGTAATCTATACAAAAATTCATTTTCAAACATCCCCATAAATAAATTTGCATAGGCTGGAGCAAAGGCCGCTCCCATAGCTGTTCCAGTCAACTGTTTATACAGTGTACCATTAAATTCAAAAATGTTGTTATTCAAACAAAATTCAACCAGTTCCAATATGTAATGGGTCTTGGGACTATCGCCCAAAAAAAACTTAATAGCTTCCAAACCTAAAAAATGGGAGATATTCGTATAAAGACTCACTACATCAACAGTAATAAAATACATTCCTTCCTTCCAATAAATATTTCCAATTTTTTGAAGGAAGTCGTAGGAGTCTTTGATGTAAGAAGGTAGCGTCAAGACTTTTTTAATCAAAATTTCATGTAGTAAGGTACATAAATTATAAGTAAAAAAACCAAAAGCTGATACAATAGGACATCCTGGCGGACTGTGCAACTTTTTATGAACCTTAGGTAAACAGAAAAATTTTGCTATCTGACTATTTTTAATTATTATTTTGCGATCAACATCCAATTTTGTTAAATAATGTAATCTAATACCTTTCTTTAACAAGGCATAAAAGTCAGTTTCCGCTTTCCTCAAATGGGACATATTAGTTTCAAGATATACAGCTTTATTATCAAGATGTTTCATACACATACTATAATAGTCACAAGAATTTAATATAACCAATTTGCCCCCCTTATCTGAGGGCTTGAATACTATGTTCTCATTTTTACTTAGTAACTGTAATTTATTCCATTCTATTTTTGTCAAGTTATAATGATGTTTTTGTTTCATAAAACATTCTAATTCTTTTTCTAACATCATGTTCAACATAGACTCAAACTTTTGTATAGTCAAATTTTTACAGGGTGGTAAAAATAAACTGTTAGTTTTTAGCATGCTAGTATCTAAAGTGCTGTAAGCATTACTGATATCTTCATCACCCGACAAACAAGAATGAAAACTTTCATCACTTTCAATGTCACTATTAGATGTTTCCACAGTAGAATGATTAACATCACTATAACAGTTATGATTTAATCTGAAAAAATACTCCCTTAAATTCATTTTACGACACAGCTGAAACAATTCTATTTTCAATTCGTGTTTTTTAGGAAAACACGTAGGAACAAATTTGAGCCCTTTTTCCAAGATACATAATTCAATATTATCTAGATTATAACTAGACAAATTAATTACATAACCCTCATTATTTGAATTATGACCATCTACCTTTTTTAAAATGTCCATCGCCCGAGTCTCTATGGCGTTCCGAATTAGTCCATCCCCTTTTCCTAGAATTGGCAAAGTGTCCATTGGGTTCCGAATAGGTTTTCCGAAAACCTTCCGTGTTGGCAGCTCCTGGTAACTCTGGAAAATTCTCCCTGTCATCTTCCTCCCATGACGATGCCCCACTCTCGCCAGACAGGAAGCTTTTGTTTTTATACGATTCGGAAACCGGATTTCCTTTTTGAAAGGACACAGCCTTTCTTCTGATTCTCTGATTACTAGAAAACACAAACGCCCTCTTGTGTTCATAGTCCCGTATATCTCTAGTTAATTTATATTTCTTGCGATCCACCAAATCTTTTTCATAGTTGTTCAATTTCATATTGATGCCCACAAGAAAATTTTCTAATGTAGAATTGGAAGTAATGTTAACTAATTGTTCATACATTTGTTTCATTTCACCCACAAGTTTGTCTTTTTTAATATTGTCTCTCTCTATTAAAATAGAGACCCATTCAGCACTGCAACGATGTGCAGCTGCTATCCATCGATCATGGAATTTAATATCTGTCTCATCATTGATTTTAATTCTGTACATGGGGGGAGTACTAGTTGTATGAAAGTAACTATACTGGAACATGTACCTCTCCATTATAACAACATGGAATATCAAAAAAATATATTGAGACAGAAGGAGTCCATTCTCATTATGAAATATGGCACTTTATTTCCCCTTGATTTAAACAAGGAATGTAATTGGCAAAGCCTTATTTAGGGCTATGACTTTAAATATTAATTATGTATTTTTTAATTGATTGATTGTTTAATTGAATTGTTGATTTTAATGTTGTTTATATTGTGAATTTTAGAAAGCTTTAGGGTTTTACTCTGTAAAGGCTGTGGCCGAGGCGCTAGAGAAACAGAATTGCATTGCATTGAATAAATTTTGAAGAGACTGAAAGTAGAGCTGGGACTCACTATTTGTTCTTGTTGTTGCTGAATTGACATTTTTTGCCTTTGTTGTTTTTTATAGCAGAAAGTATGTTTGTTAGGTGGTGTTGTAGGTGCAGGTGATATTATTTACTTGTGCAATTAGTTTTCAGTGTTATGAAGCACACTTTCAGTGTTCTGAGCTTTCAATGTTTTGGGTTTTCAGTGTTTTGAATTTTCAGTGTTATGATTTCAATGTTATGAAAGTCAACATTATGAAATTTCAATGATATGAAGTAGACCCGATACAAACAATGGTTCCCCTGCACAACCTGTTATACACGTGGTGATTCCCCTGCACAACCTGTGATACACGTGGTGGTTCCCCTGTACAAACTTTGATACAAGTTGTTGTTTCCCTGCCCAACTTATGATACGAGTGATGGTCCCCCTACACAACGTATTACACAACTGGTGGTTCCCATACAAAACATTTGATACAAGTGGTGATTGTCTGCACAACCTGTGACACAAGTGGTCATTTCCCTGCAGAACATATGAGTCGAGTGGTGTTTCCCTTGCACAACCTGTACTACAAGGGGTGGTCTGTTTGTTCAATCTGTAATACAAGTGGTGGTCCACCTGCGCAATCTACAGTATAAGTGGTGTCCCCTTGTACAACCTATGATACAAATGTTGGTTCCCCTGCACAATCTGTGATACAAGTAGTGGTCTCCCTGCATAACCAATGATGTAAGTGGTGCTCCTCCAGCACAACCAGTGATGCAAGTGGTGATTCCTCTGCACAACCTGTGATACAATTAGTTGTTCCCTGCATAACTAGTGGTACAGTGGTGATTGCCTACACAACCTATGACACAAGTGGTCTTTCCCCCGCACTACATATTAGTCAAGTGTTGGCACCCTAAACACACTATGGTACAAGTCATGGTCTCCTTGCACAACATGTTATACAACTGGTGGTTCCCCTACAAAACCTATGATGCAAGGGTGATCCCACTGCACAACAAATTATACAAATGATGGTTCCTCTACAAAACCTATGACACAAGAGCAGTCCCCCTGCACAACCTGTGATACAAGTAGTGGCTCCCCTGCACAAACTATGATACAAGTGATTATTCCCTTTACACCATATGAGGTAAGTGTTGGTCCCCCTAAATAACCTATGATACAAGTGGTGGTCTCCCTGCCCAAGATTTTATACAACTGGATGTTCCCCTACAAAACCTATGATACAAGGGTGGTGCCCTGCACAACTTATGATACATGTGGAGGTCCACCTGCACAGCTTATGCTACAAGTGATGATTCCCCTGCACAACATATGATATATGTGGTGCTTGCCTTCCATAACGTATGATACAAGTTAATGTTCCCCTGCACAACTTGTGGTACAAGTGGAGGATCCCCAGCACAACATATGATGCAAGTGGTAGTCTCCATGCACAACCTGTGATAAAAGTGGTGGTTCCTCTGTACAACGTACAGTACATGTGGTGGTTTTGCTGCATAACCTATAATACAAGTGGTGGTCCCCTGCAAAACATATGATACAAGAGGTGGTTCCCTTACACAATTTATGATACAAGTGGTGGTCTTCCTGCACAACCTGTGATAAATTGTGGTTTCATTGCACAACCCAAGATAAAAGTGATGGTCCCCCTTTATGATTGGTGGTTCACCTGCTCAACCTGTGATGTAAGTGGTGGTTCCCCTGTACAACCTATGATGCAAGTGATGGCATCCCACACAACCTGTGATACAAGTGGTGGACCCCCTGTACAATCTACAGTATAATTGGTGGTCTCCTTGTACAAAGTATGATACAAATGGGGGACCCCGGCACAACCTATGATACAAGTGGTGGTCCCCTTGTACAATCTGCAGTATATGTTTTGGTCCCTCTGTACAACCTATGATACAAATGGTGGTTCCCCTGCATAACCTATGATATAAGTTATGATTCCTCTTCACAACCTGTAATACAAGTAGTGATCCCCCTGCACAACCTATGATAAAAGTAGTATACAATAAAGAAAGGGTACCTTCTAATGCTAAAGTACAGCTATCAGTAACAAGTAAAAACAGTATTCAAAATGAAACGCAGTACAATAATGGCCAGTGAAGTAAAGTTCTCTTTTATTGTAGGAAAAGTTAAAATCTTCATGTCAAGTTAAAATCTTGATGTAGAATAAAACAGTCCCTATGTATTCCAAACGATAAGCGCTTTTGGTATCTTCTTCAGATCTACAATAAAATGATTTTAACTGCCATTAAAGCTAGAAGCTTTTATTTGATCTGTTTGACTGGTTAAGCTGTTATCACAGTTCATCACAGTCACATAGCAGCTACTACATCTTCAGTGTGGATACTTTGTATATCAGACCAAAAAGATTGGATACTTTGAAGCCATCATTAGACTGGATACTTTGGAGCCATCATTTCGCTATGGTATAACTGCATTCACAGCGTGAATATCTTGTAAGTGCATTTAATTTAAGTACTGGAAATGTATGCAAGTTTTTTGCTATATATGTTGCACTTTTAAGTTTTATGTCATTTAACCACACTACCTATTCTCCAAGAGAATTTTACTTCATTGGCCATTGTTGTACAGCATTTCATTTTAATACTATGATAAAAGTAGGGGTCCCCATGCATGACCTGTGATGCAAGTGGTGATTTGTCTGCACAACCTGTGATACAAGTGTGGTTCCCATGCACAAGCCTGTGATACAAGTGATGATTGCCTTCACAACCTTTGATACAAGTGGTAATTGCCTTCACAGTCTATGACACGTGTGGTCATTCTCCTGCACAACATATGAGTCAAGTGGTGGTTCATCTGCAGAACTTGTGATACAAGTGTTGATTTCCCTGTACAACATATGAGACAAGTGGTTGTCCCTGGCCCCCTGGACAACATATAATATAAGTGGAGGTCCTGCTGCATGGGCAGTAATGCAAGTTATAATTCCACTGCACAATGTCTGATAAAAGTGGTGGTCTCCATTCACAACTTGTGATACAAGTGGTGGTTTCCCCTGCACAGTCTGTAATGTAAGTGGTGGTTGCCCCATACAAGCTTTGATACAAGAGGTGGTTCCCCTGTACAACCTGTAATACAATTGATGGTTTCCCCACACAACCTTTTATAGAAGTGGTGGTCTTCCTGTACAATCTATGATACAAGTGGTGGTCTACCTGTACAATCTGCACTATAAGTGATGGTCCCCTTGTACAACCTATGATGCAAATGGGTGTCTCCCTGCACAACCTATGATACAAGAGGTGGTTCCCTTTTCCAATCTATGATACAAGTGGTGGTCCACCTACTCAATCTGCAGTATAAGTGGTGATTCCCTTGTATAACCTGTGATACAAATAGTGGTTCCTCTACAAAACCTATGATAGAAAATGGTGGTCTCCATGCACAACCTGTGATGCAAGTGGTGGTTCCTCTGTACAGCCTATAGTACAAATGGTGGTTTCCCTGTGCAATCTATAATGCAAGTGGTGGTTTCCCTGTACATCCTGTGATATAAGCAATGGCCCCCCTGCACAACTTATGATACAAGTGCTAGTCCCTCTGCACAACATGTTATACAACTGGTGGTTCCCCTCTAAGTGGTGATTGTTTGCACAAAGAAAAAGTGGTAATTTCCCTGCACAACATATGAGTCAAGTGGTGGTTCCCCAGCACAACCTATGATGCAAGTCGTAGTACCCTTGTACAATCTGTGATACATGTGGTGGTCCATATGCACAATCTGCAGTATAAGTGGCAGTCCCCTTGCAGAACATATGATACAAATGGTGGTTCCCCTGCACAACCTGTGATACAAGTGGTGATTCCCTTGCACAACCTGTGATAAAATTGGTGGTCTCCCTGTGCAACCAGTTTTACATTTGGTGAACCACCACCAGTGGTACAGTGGTGATTGCCTGCACAACCTATGACACAAGTGGTCATTCCCCGGCACTATATATGAGCCAAGTGTTGTTCCCCCTAAATAAACTATGATACATGTCATGGTGTCCCTGCACAACATGTTATACAACTGGTGGTTCCCCTACCAAATCTATGACACAAGAGCGATCCCCCTGCACAACTTATCATACAAGTGATGGTTCCCCTGCACAATATATGATACAAGTGGTTATTCTCCTGTACACCATATGAGGCAAGTGTGGGTTCCCCTGTCATCATGATGATCATCAGCCCCCCCTTTTCCTATTTTTTCTACATGGGGTTGGGGTATTGTGTTAACTGTCGCCAACTTTCTCGATTCAGTGCCACACTCCTGCCTTCTTCAACACACATGCCTGACTGTTGTAAATCTTCTTTCACACAATCCATCCACCTCTTTGCTAGATGTCCTTGCTTCCTCTTACCTTCTTCCTGTCTGTCCCAAATCTTCCTCACCAGATTGTCTTCTGCTTTTCTGCAAGTGTCCAAACCATTGTAATATTTCTCTTTGATCTTATCTGCAATTGGAGCTACCTTGGCTTCTGCTCTTATGCCCTCATTTCTTCATCTGTCCAACAGTGGGCATCCTACTATCCTTCTCAGGCACTTCCTTTCCATCACCTCTAGCTTCTTCAACTGTTCTGCCTTTATTGCCTATGTTTCTGTACCATACAGTAGTACTGGTTGCACCACTGTTTTGTACACCTTACTTTTCAGCTTCTTTAGCATTGTTCTGTTATAGACTACTCCAGATAGTCTATGCCAGTTGGCTGCAACCCCTCTGATTCTAGTTTTGACCTCTTCATTCAGACTTCCCTTCTTCTCAACCACCCCTCCCAGGTGCTTGAACGTGTTTATCTGTTCCACTATCTTCCCTTCTATCTCTATTTTCATCTTTTTCTGATTTCCCCAATTTGCTGCCATTACTACTGTCATATCTGTGCTTAGTTTCATCCCATGTGTCTTCAGTTTTGCTTTCCATTCTCTTGTCCTTTGCTGAAGTTCTAGCTCAGAGTCTGCCTATAATGCCACATCATCTGCATACAGCAACTTTGTTGATCTGCCCCTTCTGACTTGTTTGTTAATGTAGTCCATCACCAGTATGAACAACAGTGGACTCAGAGCTGAACCCTGGTGTACACCCACTCCTACTGTGAACCCCTCTGTGAGGCCGAACACTGTTCGTACTTGAGTCATTGGGTCCTTATACATAGCCTGCAGTAATTCTATTAATGTTTCTGGGACTTCAAACCACCACAGTACTGCTCAGATCAGCTTTCTTGGGACCTTGTCATATTCTTTCTCCAATTCTAGGAATGCCCTGTTGGACTCCCTCCTTATCTCTAGCTTCTTCTCAAGTATCTGTCTCACTGCAAACATTGGGTCAATTGTGCTGCATCCTGATCTGAATCTGAATTGCTCATCTCCCATCTTACATTCTACTACTCTGCATATCCATTTATCGATCACCCTCTCCAGAAATTTCATGCAATATGATAGGAGTGTGATGCCTCTGTACTGCCCACAGTTGTGGACGTCCCCTTTGTTTTTGTACACTGGCATGAGTATGCTTATTCTCCAGTCATCTGGGATATGCCTTTCTCTCCACACTGCTATGAGTACCCTCAGGAGTCATTTCTCCCCTATCTCACCCAGCATCTTTATAATATCTGCTGTGATCTCATCTGAGCCAGCTGCTTTCCCTGACTTCATTTTCCTTAGTGCTGTTCTTACTTTTTTTGGGTGGGCTCCGCTTCCTCTCTCATTGTAGAATGTTTCTGGGGCAGTACAACTTCTGTGGGGTTTTCTTCATTCAGAATCTGCTGGAAGTACTCCTTCCATCTGCCTTTGATGTCCTGTGCACTGGTGAGCAGATTGTTGCTGGCATCCCTTATGAAGGGTGTCTGACTGTCTTCTTTATCTTTCTGTATTTGCCTTGCAACCTGATATAGTTTCTTTGTCCCACTTACTGAGTCACTTTCCAGAAGTTGGTAGAGTAACTCTGATACCATATTCTTTGCTATTGCAACTTCTTTCTTAGCTTCTTAATTAGCCAACCAGTAGTCCTTAGTCTGGGCAGTTTTTTCTATCTCTCACTTCTTCCTGCACTCCTCCTTTCTTTTGATGACTTCCTGGACTTGCACATTCCACCACCAGTTTTTCTTATGTACCTTATTTCCATACCTGGCTCTGCCACTATCTTTTCTGTAGTCTTAACGCATGCTATTTTTAGGTGCTGCCATTCTTGTTCAACTCCACCTATTTCCTCCTCTTCTTGGGATGCTAGAGCCTTAAGTAATTCATTGAACTGCTGTACTTTATCTCTAGTCAACTTCCAGGTCTTCAGCCTGGTCTCTTTTGTACTTAGAGCCTTCTCTGACCACTGCTTGCAGCTGATTGTGGCAGCTAGTGGTTTGTGCTGTGCGCCAACTGTTTCACCTTGGATGACTTTGCAGTCATAGATTCTACCCCAGTCCCTTTCCCTTACTAGGAGGAAGTCTACCCGAGTTACATGTTGGCTACTCTTGTATGTGATCTTGTGACTGTCTCTCTTTCTGAACCATATGTTGGCTACTGTCAAGCCATTTGCCAGACAGAAGTCTAGAATGGCTTTACCTTCTTTATTCCTGTTGCCCCACCCATGTGGACCCAGGCAGTGCTCATATCCAGTTCTATCTGTCCCAATATGTGCATTCAAGTCACCCATTATCAACACCAATTCATGTTAGCTTGCTTTATCTAGTAGGTCCTGTAACTGCTGTCTGTACTTTTTTTTTCCTCACTATCACAACTCTGCTGTGGGGCATAGGCTGAGATTATGAATACTGCCCTGTAATTGCACAGGAGTCTGATTGCCATGAGTTTGTCATTAATTCTGATGATATCCCTCACTACCTTCTGAAGCCTCTCTTTCACCGCAATTCCTACACCATTTTTAGCCTGTCCCCCTCCTGAGTAGTAGAGTCTGGATCCCAAGCCAAGTGGCTTTGCTGCGCTTCCCTTCCATCTCGTCTCTTGGATACATACGATGTCCAGACTCTTCTGTATCATCATGTCATCCGATTACAAGCTGCATTCTGTCAGTGAACATACATTAAGTGTAGCAATTCTCAGTTCCTGTTTGGTAGGTTGGTTGTTTTTTATGTCCAGCTTTCGCTCAACACAGCTATCTCAGGTAACCCAAGCTGGGCAACTAGACACCAGAAGGCCAGTAGCTTATTGACCCAGGGCTGCTGGGCTTTATGGCGGGCACACACTGGCACATAGACCTCTCCACCATTAGCAAGGGTCCCTGGCATAGGTCAAAGTAGGCCGAGTTCTCATCCCACTTATCACCGGTAACTACCCTTGCCCAATTTGGCAACATTAGCCAACATGACCGAATCACCTAGAGCCATATTTCACACCATTGAGTGGCTAGCCATGCCATGGCACCCAGTCTGAGATCCATGTTCTTATATCTTGAGAATGCTTGCACCACAGTACATGCCCATAGCGGTTGGTCTGTACAACTCTTCCACCTATAGAGCACCATGTAGATTCTGTGCTGCTGCCTGCAGCTCCAGTCATTGGTGAGTTTGAGATGGAAACAGTCAGCATGTTTTTTGGATGTGCGAGAAGCCCCATGGAGACACAGAGAGAATGTGCAAACTCCAAACAGGCATTGGTCGGAGGTCTTAACCATTATGCCAACTAGTCTCTGGTTTGGTTGGTTCCCCTAAACAACCTGTAATACAAGTGGTGGTCTCCCTGCACAAGATATTTTAACTGGTGGTTCCCCACAAAACATATGATACAAGGGTGGTCTCCCTGCGCAACTTATGATACAAGTGATGTTTCCCCTGCACAACATATGGTATATGTGGTGGTTCCCTTACACAATGTATGATGCAAGTTAATGTTCCCCTGTACAACTTGTGGTACAAGTGGAGATTTCTCATCTAAATGTATGGTACAAGTGGTGGTCTCCATGCACAACCTGTTTTACAAGTGGTGGGTCCCCTGTACAACCAGTGTTAGAAGTGGTGGTTCTCCTGTACTACCTATGATACAAGTGGTGCTTCCCCTGCACAATTTATGATACAAGGGTTAGTCTCCCTGCACAATCTGTGATAAATGTTGGTTTCATTGCACAACTTATGATATAAGTAGTGGTCCTGCTGTACAATATATGATTCAAGTGGTGGTTCACTTGCACAATCCACCTGCACAATTTGCAGTCTAAGTGGTGGTCCTACTGTACAACCTATGAAACAAATGACGGTTCTCCTGCACAGCTTATAATGTAAGTAGTGATTTTGCTGTACAACCTGTGATACAAGTAGTGGTTCCCCTGCACAGCCTATGATACAATTGGAGATCCCATGCACAACCTGTGATAAAAGTGGGTATTCTTCTGCACAACCTGTGATACAAGTGGGGTTCCCATGTACTATCTCTTATACATTTGGTGGTCCCCTGTACAATCTATGATACAAGTGGCAGTCCACCTGCACAATCTGCAGTATAAGTGGTGTTCCCCTGTACAACCTGTGTTGTAAATGGTGGTTACCCTGCACAACCTGTGGTACAAGTAGTAGTTCCACTGCACAACCTATTATTCGGTTGGTGGTCCCCATTCACAACCTATGATACAAGTGATAGTCTCCCTGCTCAACCTATAATGTAAGTGGGGGACCCCATGCACACCCTATGATAAAAGTGGTGGTCTCCCTGCTCAACCTATGATACAAGTGGGGGTCCCCATGCACAACCTATGATGCAAGTGAGTGGTATTCCTCTGCACAACCTGTGATACAAGTGGTAATTCCCTTGCACAACTTTTGATACATGTGGTGATTGCCTTCACAAACTTTGATACAAGTGGCGATTGCCTGCACAATCTATGACACAAGTAGTTATTCCCTTGCACAACGTATGGGTCAAGTGCTGGTTCCCCCGCCTAGATGTGAGTCAAGTGGTAGTTCTCTGCACAACTTATGATACAGGTGGTGATTTTCCTGTACCTGTACAACATATGAGACAAGTGGAGATCCTGCTGTACAGGCAATAATGCAAGTAATAATTCCCCCACACAATGTGTGATACATGTGATGGCTTTGTGACATCTGTATAATACTGAACCGGACTGCCAACAATAATGTGATGTCCCTTACTGACCTGGGTCAGTAACTAAGGAGCTTCAATCCTCACTACTGACTCCAATAGGAGGCTATCACTCAAACAGGAGTAATACTTCACAATTTCCCTAAGAGCACAGCAGGAACATGTTCTGTAAACTGGGACTGGACTTTATACTTCTGTCCACCCCTAATGTAACTCATTATTACACACTCCAGAGCATTGCATCCCGGTTTAAGACTTCTGATGCACTCACTTAAATAAATGAAATCTCACACATCCAAATACTTCTGGGAAAGCCTGACACAGATTTCCAGCTGTGCCCCTTCCCCAAAATAATATGGTAACATCCTGCCACCAATCAGAGAGCTTTCATGCTGTTTTAAAGGAGTGTCCAATTATGAAAATTAGATATTAAAACAAATGATAGCAAATTACCTAAAGCAGACAGGCTTTCAGAGTGGCCAAGGAAGTTATCAAAGCTGGTATAAGCACTCTCAAGTCACTAAAGCGAACATTGATTAACCTGACACAATGTAAGTTAATAAAAATATTTCATAATGAGCAAAATTATTAAAAATACAAAGTGGTAATTCCCAATAAACAAACAACTCGATCACTAGGAAAATTGAATCATTACTGCAGGACAGAAATCCAACATTTAGAAAAACTCTAACTGATTAGTTATGATTTTCCTATCTGACTAAGGAACACTGTCCCCGATCTAAACTAAATTATTATAATAGAGCAAAGCCAGGCTAACAGGTCATGGTGAGTCCTTTTGGGTATCCACTGCACAGTACAACTGTAACTGGCAACTGACAACTGTAACTGGCTGTTAACTGACAATTACTGACGTCAGTTGTCTTCAGCAGGCTCTTTTATAAACTAGCTTAACTGTCACAACTGTTCTAGTTCTAATTTTTATTTTGTATTTTGAAAATCAACCAGCAGCTGTGTACTAAAGTTCCTTCCTGTCTTTCAGCCTCTGACAGTAACACATAGCAACTGTCAACATTCCAATGTCATCATCTGCAGATCAGCTGATTTTGAGACAGTCTGCATTTAGAATCTTCTTCACAAGTATATATAAAGGAACACTATTCGAGTCTTTAAAACATTCTGTACAAACAGATTATAAATCAACATTTAAGAATGTATTTACAATATCATAGCTAGTCATCCTGGCATATAATACATGGTTTAATCTGAAATTATGTACAAAACCTCAGCCAGACATGCTAGCACAGGTGACAATGTCTAATTTCTTCACATTTCTACATCCTATACCTTAAGCATGTTTTCAAGTGACCCTTGAAAAACAACATTTGTGAAAAATGGGTCTGGCTGGGAATTTCAACCCACTCCTTTACTGGACAATCCATTTATTTTGGAATTACTAACCCCACTGTGGCAGTGTTCTCTGTCTAAGGAAATGTGGCTGAGTACAGCCCCCATCCCATAATTTAAAGTATCTACTTGCACAAGAAATTCTTTACTATAATCTGGGCTAGCTAATACAGGGAGTTCTCCCAAAATCAGTTTTTTTTTGGAATGCCTATTCACCATCTGTGGTTCACACTACCTTATCCTGTTTATTTTTTTTTCTAGGTAGGTCAGTAAGGGGTGTAGCTATTGTACTATAATTGGGCACAAATTTTCTATAGTACCCCATTGTCCCTAGAAATGCTCTCACTTGCTTTTTAGTAGCAGGAACTGGCCACACTTGAATAGCTTCCACTTTAACAGGTCTGACCTAAGCTAACCACTCCTCACTCTGTGTCTTACTGGATTTAATGGTTAACTTTGCCCTTTTTAACTGGTCTGCAAATGCCCATAGCATAGTCTTTAATATAGAGTTTAACGTCTCCACAAGACTATTAGTCTGGGGATGATAGGGGTGGATTTTAGATGTTTCACCCCACAATGCTTCCACAAACAAGGCAGGAGGTCTGACATGAAGTTGTCACCTTGATCAGTCAGTATCTTCCTTGGAAAACTTACCCTGCTGAAAATATCTAACAATGCATTTGTCACCTTTTCTGCCTCAGTAGATGATGGAGCTACCACTTCAGGGCATCTGGTAGCATAATCCACTATCACCAGGATATATTTCTTCCGTGTAGAACTTGAAGTACTCAGGGGTCACACAATATCCATGGCCACCATCTGAAATGGCTCTTCAGTAAAAGACGAAGGCATTAATGATGCCTTAACCTTGTCCCATGCCTTACCAACTTTTGGAGACTGTTCACAAGTCTCACAATATCCTACCACATCCTTTGTAATTCCAGGCCAATAAAAATTCTGCATAATACATCTCTTAGTACGTTTTATACCTATATGATGTGAAAAAGGAATGTCATGTGCTATGACCAAAAGTGGCAGATGGTAAGTTCTAGGCACTACCAACTGCTGTATTACCTCACCTTCTAGCCCACCTCCAGGAGTCCACTCTCTATACAGCAAACCTCTGTGCCAGTCTACAGACTCTGCTCTTCCTTGAGCCTCAGCTGCATCCTTAGCAATCTCCCTCAAGCTTTGTAATGTATGGTCTGTAAGTTGAGCCTGTCTCAACTCTACCTTTGTGACTCTCCCAAGCTCCCCATCCACAGGAAGCCTAGTAACTTCTGACAACTGTCCCTCACTAACAACTGTCCCTCACTATCAATGAGTAGTATTACTCACCTCCATCTTTGCAGTCACAGTGTCCAAAGGAACATCGGTACCCTCAGCAGCTGTGTCTCACTTTCAGACTTACTGCTACAGGATAGCTCCTTCTCTGAAGCAGCCACCACACCAGCCACAGCTTCAGGTTTGAGATTTGTCTGGGTCTTCCTCAGGCTACTGGAACTACATGCCTGTTTCCAAGCTGGACTGCATTTCACTGTATGCACACAAGGTATCAATGTTATTCCCATTCAGGACATCTGCAGGAAATATTCTCAAACACACCTACCTGCTTGCTTGCTCTTCTACCCTCCCAATCAATATGAACCCTAGCCAAATGTATTTGGAGTGGGGTCCCTCCCAAAGCTCTGACTGGAGTGGACTGTCCAAGCAAGTACTGCTCTTCTCTAACCGCTGCAGGCTTCACAGTGGTTATATCAGAAGCTGTCTCTCTCGTAGCAGTAACCTATTTACCATCTATTAAGATAGGATTTACATTTTGGTAATAGATTGGCACCCCTTTTATTTCCAAACAGCCTACCTCTGGCAGTTTGTTATCCCCACTTCCTGGCTGCCTCACCTTTTTTTTTTCTCACCATGCCTTGATGGGCATTTGACTGCTATGTGGACCCTCTGGTTACATTTGAAACATCTAATTTCTAACAGTGCACTTGGAGTAGTAGTTTCTTCGGTTACTGGTGTACTCAGTTGGAGTGGTTTAGACTGCCCCCATGGGTTCACTTGTGTCCATGTGCAGCAGTGGGTATGCCTTTCTTATGCATCAGTGCTCTGATTGCTAAGTACTGATCCCCTTTTCTCACCAACTCCTCCATAGAGTTAAACTCTTGGTCTGCTAACCAGATTCTCATGTCATCAGCTAAAGTACTGAGGGCTTGTTCCCTGATGAAAAGTCCTGCCAGTCCCTCAAAAGTAGTGACCTGACACCCACTCACTCATCTGTGAAAGTAAGTGCTTAAACCAGCACTATAATCACATACAATTTCATTTACCTTGCATCTATGTTCACAAAACGTTCTTTCTATAAGCTTCAGGTGTTAGTTTAAAACAATTAAGAAGACAGTTTTTAACTTTAGCATAATTCAAACAATCTACATCAGACAGTTTTGACATGTACTGAACAGCTTTACCATGAAGTAAGATAGTCAGGAGCTGAACCCAAACTCAAGGTCAACATCATACTGTCTACATACGCTTTCAAATATATGAATAAAACTGTCAAAGTCATCCCCATCCCTGTATTAAGGAAAAAGTTTACTGACCTTTACAGCTTTTGGGGTCTAGTTATTCCCTTCCCCATTGCCTCCATGACCCTCTCGAAGGGTAAGAAGCTCCATCCCATGCTGTTACTGTCTCTCATTTTCCTTGGCTTCTAAATATTTGGCCTCCAGTTCATATTGATACTGTTTCTCTTCAGCCTCCAGTTCATATTGATGCCACTTCTCCACAGCCTCCCGTTCATATTGGCACTGCTGTTCCTTTTCATCGGCCTCCAGTTGTTTGGCTTCCAGGTACAGTGTGTCTGCTGATTCCAGTTCAAGACGTTCAGCCTCCAGTTCATATTGACGCTGCTTCTCCTCAGCCTCCAAACATGACATTCTCTCCCTTTCTTCAGCCTCCAGTTCCAGTCTACTTAGCTCTAGATGGATTCTCAGATCCTATGAAGAAAATGTGAACTGTGTTGTCTCAGCGAGTGCACATCCCTAATATCAAACTGGATATCCTCCGAATGGCTGGTCTGAGCTGAAGCTGCAACTAAGGCTGAAATCATTGCTTCTTTAGTCCGGTTGGCACTCACCAGTCCTCTTGGCCAACTGGTTCTTTGTCAGCTTACTATAGTCTTCTGCTGATATCTTTGCCTGCTGTCCCTGACTAACTAACTGAAATAAATAAAACTGTGGTGGACTGAGAGTTGTATGTTTACTTTGTGGCTATTGAGAGTGCACACCTTAATGATAACTACCCACAGGCTACTGAGGTCCAATAAAAATCCCACACCGCTGCCATTGAATAGTGTGATGTCTGAACAATACCCCACTGGACTGCCAACAATAATGTGACATCCCTTACTAATCTGGGTCAGTAACTAAGGAGCTTCAATCCTCACTACTGACTCCAATAGGAGACCTTCACTTAAAATGGAGTAATATTTCACAATTTCCCCTAAGAACACAACATGCTCTGTAACCTGGGACTGGACTGTATACTTCTGTCCACCCCCTAATGTAACTTCTTATTACACACTCCAGAGCAGTGTGTCGCAGTTTAAGACCTGTGATACAGTCACACTTAAGTAAATGAAATCTCACCCATCCAACCACTTCTGAGAAAGCCTGACACAGATTTCCAGCTGTGCCCCTTCCCCAAAATAATATGGTAACATGCTGCCACCAAACAGAGAGCCTCCATGCCATTTTAACAACAGAACATCCAATTATGAAAATTAGATATTAAAACAAATGGTAGCAAATGACCAAAAGCAGCCAGGCTTTCGGAGTGGCCCAGTAAGTTATCAAAGCTGGTATAAGCACTTTCAAGTCATTAAAGAGAACACTGATTGACCAGCCACAATGTAAGTTAATAAAAATATCTAATAATGAGCAAAATGTTTAAAAATGTAAAATGGTAATTTCCAATAAACCAACAGAACTCAGTCACCAGGAAAATGAAATCGATACTGCAGGATAGAAATCCAACACTTAGAAAAACTCTGATTCATTATGATTTTCATATCTAACTAAAGAACACTGTCCCTGATCTAAACTAAATATTACAATAGAGCAAAAGTAGTCTTACAGCTCTTGGCGAGTCCTTTTGTGTATTCACTGCACAGTGCAACTGTAACTGGCAAGTGGGAACTGGTAACTGTAACTGGCTCTTAACTGACAACTATTGACTTTAACTGTCTTCAGCAGGCTCTTTTGTAGACTAGCTTAACTGTCACAACTGTTCCAGTTTTGATTTTTTTTCATATTTTGAAAATCAACCAACAGCTGTTTACTAAAGTTCTTTCCTGTCTTCCAGTCTCTGACAGTAACACATTGCAACTGTCAACATTCTGATGACATCATCTGCAAATCAGCTGATTCTGAAACAGTCTGCATTTAGAATCTTGTTCACAAATATACACAGTTAGAAATGGAAAGGAACACTGTTCAAGTCTTTAAAACATTCTGTACAAACAGATTATAAATCAATATGTAAGAATTTATTCACAGTATCATAGCTAGTCATGCTGGCATGTAATACACAGGTTAATCTGAAATTATGTACAAAACCTCAGCCAGACATACTAGCACATATGACAGTGTCTAATTTATTCACAGGCTGCCTTTTACAATGTATAATACAAATGGTGGTTCCATTGCACTTATTATGATACAAGTGGTGGTCCCTCTTCACAACTTATGATACAGGTGGTGGTCTCCATTCACAACCTGTGATACAAGTGGTGGTATCCCTGCACAGTCTGTGATACAAGTGGTGTTTGCCCTGTGCACCCTATGATACAAGTGTTAATCCCCTGTACAACCTATGGTACAAGTGATGGTGCCCCTGCACAACCTGTGATACAAGTATTAGACCCCCTGTACAACCTCTGATACAAGTGGTGGTCTTCCTGTGCAATATATGATACAAGTGGTGGTCCACCTGTACAATATGCAGTGTAAATAGTGGTGCCCTTGTACAATGTATGATACAAATAGTGGTCCCCCTGCACAAACTGTGATAAAAGTGTTGGTTCCCCTGCACAATCTATGATACAGGTCCCCTTGCATAACCTATCTCTGTAGCACAATGTGCAAGTCCAATGAGTTTAGATAAAGAACACAGGTGATTAAGGGTTTGAATCCAGCTAAAACAAGCTGTGATACAGGTGGTGGTCCCCCTGCACAACTGTGATACAAATGGTGTTCTCCTTGCACAACCTTTGATACAGATTATATTATAATGTTATCAATTTTTGTATGTAAAAAGTATTTTTTAATGTTTCTTCTCTTGTCTTATCTTCTTTTGAGGTGATCACACCCTAGAATGATATCAGAGCAAGATTCTGACAGTTTTTGCATTAAGAATCAAAGCATTTTGTGTAAACAGAAGCAAGTTTCTTCTTTACCTTTGTATTCATTTGGTTAAGTTATGATTTCATAACTGCAACACTTCACATATTCATTTTTTCACTTGAAACCAATTTGTCAGCATATGTTTACAGGTTATAAGGGCATGCTACTGTTGCAGTTAGCAAAGATATATATGGCAAAATATAGATTGTATGGCTTTTGGGTACTGTACATGGATAATGCTTCTGTTTCCATCATTTCCTTGCACCTCCAAGAAAATAAGAGGAGACTAACCTTACAAAGTAAAACACAGAAGTAACTTGCTGTGAGAAGTAACATAAGTTGTTAGTTTATGCTGTGTAAGTGGTTTATTCCTAACTCCATGAAGTTCTTACTGCAGAAACATAGTAATAATACTTAAAATCTAGACTTGAAAGAAGTGTTAAATTGCAAAATCACAGTAAAAAATTCATTTGGGCATGAAAACAAAACTATTTAATATAAATCTGGGAAAACAGATATTTCAATTTCAGTTAATTTTGAAGAATGGTCTACAGTCTGTTTTATGTGATCATTTTGAAAACTACAGTAGTTAAGAACTTCAATTCACTACATTAAAGTAGATTAGTGATCTTCTCAAACAACTTTGTTTTGCACTGATTTTAATTTCCATTTAAATTATAAATGTTGCAATTGCATTTGATTTTGAAAATGGGAACATTGTTGTATATATGTTTGTTCAAGTTTCTCTATCAACTATTTTTTTTTGTTTGGTCACATTCCAAACTTGTGTCATGGTAGGCATCATGCAGTGATTTACATATATTACAAGGCATTCTGGATAATAAAAAAAGTTGTTTCTGTAGAAAAGCAGGTGTATACTTACATTTTGATTTAAATAGTGCAGTATTTGACAAAATCCCTTTCTAGGAAGTAAGTCTCTCTCTTTCTCTGTTTTTTGCAGTAGTCATGGAGCTATAATAGTGTTACACTAATTATGTAATACAGTGTTATGGTTTAAGTCGTTCATGATACCAGATTGCCACACTAAGAAAAAATTCAGGAGCAGTCTGTATTAATAAAATAAAATGCAAAAAATAATACTGTGTATACTCGTGTGTAAGTCCAAAACTTTATGTCAACTAATGGCCTTAAAATGGGTCTGACTTGTATACAAGACATGAAATTAAATGAAGAATCTGTTTTCTAGGTAGTAAAATTAAAAATACCCGAAGAGAGAACTATCACTGAATGTAAGAATGTCTGCTCTTTATGACTGGAGATAGTTTTACTGCCTTCGGTGATCACTTAATGATCGCAAAACAAGTAAAAGAAATAATGACCACAGTAATGTATTTCATTGGATTCACTTTATATGCTCAAAATCCTGAAATATCGAATTTCAGAATCTCGAGCCCATAAAGTGGAAAACCTAAAAGACCAAACACTCAGAAGCGGGAAATTGAAAATCTCGCATTTCGGAGATGTTGAATTAGCAGTTCTGGTGTTGCGCTGTGTTAATGGATTCAGGTAAGTGTTTATATTTTAAGGGTTTTGGGTAGGGGCTGTAGTGTGTGTTAGTGTGTTTTGTTACTGTGGTGTGTGTGTGTGCAAGGGGGACATAGCTTGTGTGGTGTTGTTATATGTGTTTGTGTATGTAGTGCAACCTTGGAGTTAGTATATTTAAGTAGGGGTTGTGTGGGGGCACAGGGGGGCAAGCTAGGATTGGGTTGTGTGTTTGTTTATGAGGAGGAAGGTGTGTGTATGTGTGTGGTGTCTGTGTTCTATAGAACTTGCAATTTTGAATTTCGCTCTTCTGAGTGTTTGGTGTTTTAGGTTTTCCACTTTATGGGCTTGAGATTATGAAATTGGATATTTCAGGATTTTGAGCATATAAAGTGAATCCATTTTCATTTGTCTCTGTCATTGACACCCCAACCTTTATTGCTATACTGGTAACATTACTATATTTCAGTTTGCAACTGTCATTCACTTCCTACTTTGCTTATTGTAATGGCAGCAGTAATATATTTCAGTTTGCTGCTGTTATTCACAGTCACAACCCACCACCCCAGTCATTAAAGTAACAACAAATAATATCAGTCATTCACACCTCTCATCCATGATCACCGTAATGATAACAGTGCTGTTACATGTTATAAAGCCCTGTGCTGTTACATGTTATAACGCCCTATGAATTTGTAATTTTTTAGAAGTGCCAGCAAAAAATTAGGTGGAATATTATCACTGTAATGCAAACAGTAGTGTATTTTAGTTTGCTATTGCTATTTTCTGTCATGAGCCTGATCTCTGTAATGGCAGCAGTGTTGTATTTCTGTTTGCTGCTGTCATTCACATCCCCCACTCTAATTGAGATAATGACAGCAGTAATGTGTTTGTTTGCTGCTGTCATTACACACTGCACTCCAATTACTGTAATAGCAACAGTAACATATTTCAGTTTGCTGCTGACTT
Source organism: Protopterus annectens (assembly GCF_019279795.1). Taxonomy (NCBI): domain Eukaryota; kingdom Metazoa; phylum Chordata; order Ceratodontiformes; family Protopteridae; genus Protopterus; species Protopterus annectens. The sequence continues at coordinate 873,384,883 of NC_056743.1, read as the reverse complement.
TCACATCCCCTACCCAACTGTTATTATGGCACAAACGATGTATATCATTTTGCTGCTTTAACTTACTGCCATGCTCGTACACAGATCTGTATAATGGCAAAAAAATATTTGTTTGCTGATATAACAAAAGAAAAAAAATGCTTATCTCATATAGTAACAGAACTCAGATTGACTAACCATGTCCTTTTACTATGTGTTAGGGAGGGAGCATTTAAAAAGGGTGCTGCCTTACTCATTTAGTGATTCTGCTATTACCTGCTTTATCCTAATATCAGTGCTAACTAGTATATGTTGGGAAATAAGCAAATGAATGAATGAATGAATGAAAACATTACTTTGTTACAATACAAGCATCAACAGTTTAACTCAAAATACCACACTCATTTAAACACCTGCACTTATAAGTGAATCAGAGCACTAGGAGATGGTCCTCAAAATGCCATTGACATATTTGTATACAAGTATATACAGTAATGTCCTTTTTGTAGCGAATGCCATGTAATTTGGAATGGTACATGGTAAGGGGTAATTTCCAGCTCAATGAAGTTCATACATTTGCTAAAAATTTTATTAAATCAGTTTAAATGGTAACTTCTAACTTAAGCAGTTTAAAGTATGTTTAAACCGAAACCTCAGTGAAGATGGTTTATATTAGAGCATCATAAATTAAAGCAGTAAAAATCAAGTAAACTTGATTTCAAGTAAGGTCAAAATCTTATTTTATTGCAGGAAAATACTTTTTTGTCATGTGTTAAAAGAGCCACCTGTGTTAAAATGTCATCACTTGTATTAATGAAGGGGTTACAATCAGAAAAAATAGATGTAGATATAAGCTTTGGATGGACATTTTGAAAACTTATAAAATTATAAAGCTACATTTGGCAAAGTAATGCAATATCTTACATTTGGCCATTTTCAGTATATCCTGTGCGTATATTCATTGTAACATTTGAATAATGCTGCCGCTTAAGTGCTGTCCTCAAATGACATTAAACTGTAGTACAAAGCATGACTTTCTAATATAGGAGCAACATTTTTTATTGGGGTAGAAACAACAACAGCATATTCTGATGAGTATTAGAAAAATGATAGTTTTGAGAGATCTGAAGAAGTGGTTGTAAGTTTCACAGGAGTGAAGTTTGGAATGTTGCAGTGCAGTGTTACCCTTGCTGCTGTAGGGGTTTTTCTGTAGTGGCCTATCACATGCTTCCATAACCCATACATGACATGCAATGACGTAAGGTCCCAAGACCATGAATATCTACTAGTGTATCTCCCAGTAAGTATGCTGAAAACCCATCATTTCTTCAGGATAGGCAAATTGAAAACCTACTACACCTCAATGAGCTCACAGCTATTTGTAGGTGCTAATACTTTCAATTTAATTTACTGAGAAAACAACAGAACAACTGAATTTCAGTCAATATCTAAGAAGTATGAAATTATAATGTCTGTCATTATTGACTGTAGTCCTCAGTGATTACTAAAAAAATCTAAAATTTTATGGGGAACAAGGCCAAAATGTGACTCAAGCTCAGGAACATTCTGCAAAAATCAGGGATTATTGAGAGGTAAGGTGCCACTCCAAAACTTTAACATAATGTTTTAGTGTGATACTGCTTGTAATAGGTAGCAAAATGTTCACATGTAAAATGTGGTACTCGAATGCAAGGCTCCTGTTGTGACTTTGGCAGCCTGCATTTGGTGAGAGAAGGCCACCTGGAGCAGAAGATCAAGTAGATGTACACCACAGCTCTGCTTCCACAAAGGAAGGATGGGAATTTTCATTGCTACAAGTTTTTTTCCCCAAGTAGAATCTATCAGCTATCTTCAGACAAAAAAACAAAAAAAGATCTTGTTGGCAGAGCACAAGACTGCCCATCAGGATCCCAGCATTCTTTGAGTATAGCATCACAATTCATAACTCATATCCTTTGCTTATCAAGTATCTTGCTTAGCTGTGAGAACCTGTAGAGCATGATGGAAAATTGATGACTGCAGTCTTTTTCTCCCTTCACCAAAGTCTCACAGATGGGATGCTGAAAATGTAAATTGTCTCTAGGTAGTGAAGAACCCCACTTAGCTTTTGTTAGATGGCAATTCAGGTTAGTGTGGGGATCAAGATGGATGACTGTGGTCTGAGGGACTCTACTTTAAAAAAACGAACATCAGAACACCGATGCTCATTTTTGCGAGAGTGAAAATACCGAAACCTGACATACCCAAATGCCGAAGCTTTCCCAGGGTAAGTAAACACTTTCCCAAACTTAAACTAAACAGACACCAAAGTAATTAAACCCACCCACCTGTGGCCCCCACACCTCCCCCAATGTGGGGGGGGGGGCTGCACCAACTATGTACACCAACTCTGGGATCACACTACAGTGGAGAAAAGGGCCTGCTGGGCAAGTGTTCATTTACCTGCGAAAATGAACATTGGTGTTCTGATCTTCAGTTTTTAAAAGTAGATCCAGTCTAAGGTTAATACAGCACTATGGCGCCAAGAATTATTTTTTAAAAAAAGTCACATGTAATGCATAGAGGATTTTTTTGCAAAGCAAGAGTAAAATTATTTTATTATGTAGGTCATCACTCATTGTAGTTTATGCATGATAACTAACAGCTATTACATAGTACAGTGGTTACTATTGCTGCCTCATGGCACTTGGTTTTCTGGTTCAAATCTGGCATGGAATACTTTTTTGCAGAGTGTGCTTGTCCTTGTGGATTTTTACCAGGCAATCTGATGGTCCATATTCCAAAGACATGCCAGTCAACTGACCTGGCACCTACAAATTGCTCATATTTATGGGTGTGATGTGTGTGTGTGTGTGTGTGTGTGTGTGTGTGTGTGTGTGTGTGTGTGTGTGTGTGTGTGTGTGTGTGTGAGTGTGTGTGTATATGTGTGTGTGTTTGCCCCATATAAAGGAGCGTCATCTCTTTTAGTACTGATTACCTGTCCTATGCAAGTCATCTGCCAGGATGTGTTTCAGCTCCATTGTGACCATGAGTTGGGTATACCATGTACAACGTATCAGAAAAAGAATGAATGGAATGTCTAATTTATAAAGAGCAATGGAAAAAGGGCCTTATGATAAGTGTTGTCAGAAATACTGAGCACTTCTTAGATTTTGAGGCTGTGCTAGCCTGATGAAACATAACATTACAATTGTGGAAGTTTTAAAAATATTTTTACCTTAGTCTCCATGGATCTGTAAAATGACACAACCTCATGTACTGTGTGGAGTAGTTAAGTTGAAATCATATATGAGAAATGATTTTATACACTGAATGCAAAAGGACTTTCAAGCAACTGCAGAATGAAAGTACTGTAGTTTTTATGAGGGACGTCATGTTGAAATTCTGGGACCAAACATCAAGAAGCTGTTAAATTGTGACAATTAGTTGAAATGCATTGCATGAGTAAAACTCTGAAATCAGCAGTGTAGCTGGAGAAATGAAGCCGTGACTGTAGTCAAGTTATCCCAGGTTTGATTAGTGGCCTGGGCCCTGTAGGAGGTGTAGAGGGGTGGGAGAGGAATGATTGTACAGTTCCCCCTCGCCTTTCTCAAGGGGAATACCTGAGCTGAATATATTAGGTTCCCTGATGCAGACTGGAAAACACTTGGAGGCACTTAAGGGAAAGTTGGGCCTTTACAGCATTTGAGGAAGCTGGGAATATTCTTTTCAGAATCCCATTGCATACCCTTCCCTTGGAAACGTACTAGCAAGCATGGAGGAAATACAGGGCCATTAAAAAAAAAAAGTCTCCCAATGGGAAAATAACACTGCTGCTGGTATGCGTGACCCTTGGCCTGAGGGGAACAATGGCACATAGGGTTATCTTCCTGTGGGAATACATTAGTGAACAGAATCACTTGAGAATAAGGCTTGCGAATTGAGGAGGTTGCTGGACTCGAAATAAATAAATAAGTCTTGCATGAGTATGGTGCACATTTACTTTACCTTAGTTTACTCACAACTCTGAATTAGTGAAAGTGTATTTTAGGCCTTTTCGGTGTGGTAAAGCAGACGATTCTATGTAAGCATTGCTGTTTGTGGTGGTAAAGCAGACGATTCTATGTAAGCATTGCTGTTTGTGGGGGCTGAGTGCTCTAATGGGATGGTTGGATGTAGATACAGTATAAGGTAATGGGCCTTTTCCTTATTGTAGATGAAACAAGGAAAGAAAGACAGTTTCTTTTATATATCATACAAGAGCGGACTGAGTATTTAAAATGTCTACAGCTGAAGATGTGACTTTAGCAGCTTCCCTAGCATTTCTACTAAGCTTTTTAAAGTGTATTTAAGAAGGTTGGGTATCTGCTTCTATGTACAGAAGAAACTGGCTAATAGTTAATAAGGGGAGATGGTACTTCACTTTTGATATATAATAAAACATATGTCCTTTATTGATTGATTTTGGTTAAGGAAAGTTCAGGATAATTTTTGATATCTTGAAAGGCTCATGGGCTTTTCTACATATTGAGGGAAGTTCCCTGTGTTAAAGAATGAGAACTAATGCATTAGCTGTCAGTGTGGAACACCATTTTGATTTTTACTGAAATGGAATGCGATTGGTTTTCTGATTCTCTTCAGTAAAGGATCTCAGTCTAACAATTGATTGGATAAAAGCATTGTTTATCAATGGAGCTGCACCAGAGACTGAGCTTACTATTGGTTGAATGTAGGTATATGAGGAAGCTGTTAGTGAGGAGTAAACATAACTCTGCTTCTTGCACATTTGTGTATGTTACCACAACATATGGCATTGTAAATTGATACTTAGTAAAATATCTTTAAGGTGGAAGTCTTTTCGCAGGTGGTTCTGTTAATGTAACTCAGCCATCCAAGAACGTTGGAAGGAAAGTTGAATGTATACAACAGGAATGAGGGAAGGACAGGATAGTAATTCTCTTTGCAAGGAATGGTGGATGCTGGGGACAAACTCATAGCAGAGCTGGAAGGATGTACATAGTGGATAAGTTCCAGTACGTTTAAGAAAGGAAAGGGGGAAGGCTAGCAAAAAGCACAAGTTGAAGCCAGAAATAGCATAGGGTGTGGTGTTTACTTTAACAAGATGATATGGGCAGGATGGCATAGGTTTTCAGGATTTAAGCCAAAATTTCTGATTTGTACTTCAAGCTTCCATCCTGAACCCTCTTGGCAGAACTGCCCTTTATTTTGGGGTGTATGTCTTAAGTATATAATTAAAGATATAGTACATTTATTAAACTTCTCATATTAAAAACAGCTAGTAATGTAACAAACACACATGGTTGAGTGTTACTTTTTGACAGACTGTTTATGTACTTTTCATTTCCTATATTTGTTTGATAGTAGCACATCTGGTGACTCTAGACAAAATGCTGTCCCCTCAATGCTTGTTTTACACTCCATGGCTTATCTGATATATGCCTTGATCAAGTTGTCTGTTTCTGTTGCCAGCTTTGTAAGCCGCTATGTATAGGAAAATATGTAACAGTTTCTATATAAATCTGCAGTGAATAAAAGACTAATCTGGTTGCCAGGATGAATAAAAAATCAGAATATAATTTTCTTTGATGCACACAAGCATGCATAGTCATGCCTGTTAACCATTAAGTATTCAAAATCACATCAGTGTCTTTCACAAATTTTAAAAGCTATGTTGAAAGAGGAGCAATTTGTTTCATATTGTAATACCTCAACAGATGATGACACTAATTACATGCACATTGCCAACAAAATAGAAAAGAGATGAAAGTTCCGTGATGGTTTCCTTTCTACTCTGTTGCAGACAAGTATTTATTTAATTAAGTAATTTACTTATTTATTTTTTTACTATTTGGTAACTGGGTGGATGGGCTGATACAGAGACCCTTTTTAGCAGATAACCTGGGCACTGTGACAAAAAAGTGTATACGTAGATCATACATACATTACAAAAATGTACAAAGCAACAAAGCAAAAATGGCTTAATACAAAGTAAAAGCGGACATTTATTATATGTACAAAGCATCAATGTGAAGATGGTATGATACACAAATAACATAAACAGTAATCATAATCACATAGCCAGTAACCCATGAGTGTGATTCATTTAACTCCAGTATCAAGACAGAATGCCAGAGATAGATGACAGGTGTTGTTTTCATGTGACTTCTCCTGCCTTCTGCCCCAGTACAAGCAACAAATCACACAATCCCTAGGGTCATCAGCTGAAGTAGTGTGAATTAAAATATATTGGTGTAGCACAGGTTCCTTACTGCAAACAACAAGAGTAGGAGTGCATATCATGGACAGGTAACACTGTCTTGCTTAAGCACTCATGCTAGTATCTTTGTATAGTAATGAGTGCTAACATGAGCTGTGACTCATGCTGTCCTCCTGTTATGTTATTTCTTGTTGTTTCAATACAGCTAGGACTATTAGACTGCTCAGAAACATGATTACATCTCATATGTTCCACTTGACTTGTTTGATATCTCATTTTGCAGCCTGTAGAACTGTGAAAAGGAAATAAAACCCTCTTGGGTATCTTAGCATATCAGTGTGATTTTATACACATAAGCAAGCTGTATTATATTTTTGGCTTGCAGTTACTAATAATTAATTGATAAAATTAAAAATGAGTCACTCTTCCAAACAGATAGATAGACTCTGCCAAACTAATATGAGGAAGTCATAGCTTCTCTACTTTCTTCTGTATTCCTCAGTGAATTTTTCATAGATGATAACTGAGTAAGCAATCATTACTAAGGCTGTGACATGCAACTACACTGTCTTTGGACTCAGCTCTTTAATGCAACAATACAGAAAAGACTGTAACAGTATACAATGACCTTATAATGAGGAATAAGAATTATGTGGGTCAAGAGTACAGAACCAGGAGACTACAATACCACATTCATTAGTTTGTGATGTATTCCACCACTTCTGTCCTCCATCGTCATCAAACCTGGCCTATTGCTAAACAGTGGTATTCACAGACGTTCTCACTTATGCACACTGCAGCCATCCATTTCAAACAACTTTTGCATTTTGCTAACCAATTAGGAAACCCACTGAACTACATTCAGTGTCTCAAGTACAACTGACCCAGGAAAATTAGCTGAAATTGACAGGCTAAGAATGCTTACAAATGTATCAGAATGCATGCATTAAATTAAATAACTTGCAGAGAAAATGAACAAGCATACCTCTCAGCCTCTCAGTGCAAGTAATCTGAACAAAGCCTAAAATAATGGGGTACAATGGCCCAAAAATGGGGACAGATCTTAAATATTGCTCTTTTTAACTTAGAAAGTTACTATTATATGTATTTTCTAAAGGATATGGAGTCTGAAACTTGTATGTATGTCATTATTTAGTGACTTCAAGCCTTGGAGATTTGCCAGAAAATAACAAATTTCATTTCAAACAGACCAAAAATATAAGGCTAAATCTGGACATTTTTGCAAAAATCTGGACAGTTGAGAAGTATGTGAACAAGTGCAGTACATTTTTATGATATGTAAATTAACTAAAAAAATTAGCACGATATCTCAGTTATCATGCCAGTGTACCAGTCTTAATGTCTTTTGTGTGCAATGTGTATAATTATATGTACATTTTATGTGCAAGTACATTATGTGTCCCTTAAGATTTAAACTTTACTTTTTTGTAAGCTTCATTGCCTGTTTAGTTTAGTATGAGTGCTGTGCTACACAGGGGCTGATATACTTCTGTGCTGAAGTTTATAACAGCTTTCCTTCCTAGATGGCAAGCATTACTAGAGAAATAACAGACTATCCAGTCTTGTTGTAAAGCCCAACAATGCAGGCAGAGGGCCTCTCTACCCTGAAAAGGTCCATTATTTCCCCAGTAGCCCCCACCCTAGAGGGCATTATTGCATTTTAAGAATGAGATGTCTGTTAAATTGGCTTATATTTGTTTTACATACTAGAAAAAAAAATCTCCTTAATGATTTCTGGGACACAGCAAAAGTTAAAGCCAATTGAGGGACTTAACTATTACAGATCCAGCAAGTTCCCCACTATCCTTCATTACTGATTAGAGATATTTAGGCTCTACATTTGACCAGTTTCTATTTCAGCAAACATGTAAAACCCAAATTCACAAAGTTTTAGCTCAACTAAAGCCATCACACAGAGTCTGTCATCTATTTACTGTAGAGGCTCGACAAAACAAAGCTATTAACATTCTTTACCCAGGCTTGAATGTGGTCTGCCTGCCATCACTCTGGGATCTTCAGAAGTTAGGACTCATCTTCAAAAAGATTAAAATCAAATTCTCCATTTCTTTCACAAATCCATTAAAACTGAACACTATTGCCATACACCTAGTAAAGGAAATGGTTGCCAGTGACTATCAGGGCCTCACTTCTCCTAAATGCTCTCACCTGTAAACTTCTTAATAAAGGATACTGGCCTCCCCTGCTCAATAAATTACACTCTAAAAACTCTAGCTATTATCTTAGGAATTCTGACTCACTCCTTCTTTTTAGACCATCCTTTACCCTTACTACCTGTGAAAGGTCCATCTCTAAACTTTCTCCAGCTTGTTGGAAATCTCTACCAGAACCGGAATCAAGCAAGCTGAAAATAGTGCTTCGTTCAAGATGTCTCTTCATTATCACTTGCCAAAGGAGATACTGGCTAAAGCGCTTCTTTGCCTATCCCACCCTAACTCTAAACTCTGATCATTACATCCTTTTTTGACCTTGGGTATATCTGTCTCTCTCTCTCACTCTCTAGTTCCATCTCTGAACTGTCAAGGTAAGACCTTGTTGTTCTAGTAACCCTTTTGTTGTACTATGTGTATACCCATTTTCAGTTATTCTTTTTACTATACTCAGACATTATTATGCTTTCACTCTGCATACTCCATTGTACTTTATTACATAAACTCTGCTCCTGCAAATTCTCTTCATAACTTCCTACATTAGACAAACAGAACACAAAGGAGCCCCACTTCTCATAGAAAATTAAATCTACTGAAATACTTTATCCTTTTATTAATAGTAACCATTTCACACATCTGGACCCGGTAGAGTGAGTCCCAAAACACAGAGGCTAAATGGCCGATAGACTGGATTTGTATATACCAAGTTCGAGATAAGATTTCTCAAAAATACTCCCTTTTCTCTGAGAAATTATGATCTCGAAGTTGGTGTGTGTGTGTGTGTGTGTGTGTGTGTATGTATATATATATATATATATATATATATATATATATATGTATGTATGTATGTATACACATAGGCATTTTGAGTGCTTCTATTTCAATATGGAGCCTTTATTAACAGGTACTTTCTGCATTTTGTATTAGTCTCAGTCCTTCAGCTCCACTTGTGGATTAATGGAGATCTGTTTAACTTAATCGTTATACTTCATATCATTTGTATATTTAATCAATTTGTTTCATACTGTCATGTACAGCTTTGTAAATCCATTTGTTTTGCAATGTGTCAGCATCTTATTGTAATCTATATGTATTTTGTATGTACTTTACTACTGCCTGCTTGGCCTAGGCCATGGCTGAAAAGTGTCCTTGGACCAGTTCACTGACCTAGTTAACAAATGTCAAATAATTAATTATGTTTTCTTTATACTTTTAATGTAAAATAGTGCTTCCAGTTAATGTTTCATAATTGCTGTAGTAAATGTAATTGCTGTTGGAAGATGTATATTGCATCCAAAGTATATGTTATGTAAGTATTTATTGTCTACACACAGAGTGAGTTTCAAGTGTACACACACTGATTAATACAGAAGCAAATGGAAACGTTTTCCCACATTTATAGAGAAACTCATATAAACTCACCCGCCCACATGTAAATGTAGAGGCACAGACAGAAAGGCACACACATGCCAAGTAGTTACAACTATTTTCTTGATTGCCTGCACAAGTTGTGTCACTGTCATCAAATTAATGGAAAAATGCATATAGTGCAAAGCAGTGCCTCTCCGTCCCACATACCTTTCAGTTTGTCCCTGAATTTGCCTCATATTTTTTCTCAGCCCTTTAAATCAAGTTTATTTTTCATAGTTCTTATTGTTCAGTAAAAGCACATTGATGCAAAACCTCTTGTTGTATTACCTTATTAAGTGAGTTAGAGTAATATTCAAAATTTTCCTTGATTTTGGTTGTGTGTCACATATTATTATTGGCTTTATCCAGAATTCTTGAGCAACAGTTGTATGTGGGCTAATTTATTTTCTTTCTCTCTCTTACTCACCCCCCCCCCACACACACACAAACATGCTTGTGCATGTCATTCTAATGCAGTTAATGGCATTACTTTTGTTTTATTTATTTTTCTATGCTTTTTAAGCACTGTGTATATTCAGGGATAAAGACAAATGACAGTTCCTTGCAACTGCTTATTGCAATTACTTGAGTTTTTTTATTTTTTTATTAATGCTTGCTAGATGAGACCCATATAGTGGGTGAAAGCAATACAGCAGTCATTTGCCTTCAGTCTGAGCTTCAAGGCAGCTTACTAAGCAACCTTGAAGCTGTATACTTGATACAGGGCTCCACGTGTACATTGATATCCTCTTAGACCATGTCTATTCACAACCATGAAGCTGTATACTTGATACAGGGCTCCACGTGTACATTGATTTCCTCTTAGACCATGTCTGTTCACAACCTTGAAGCTGTATACTTGATACAGGGCTCCACATGTACATTGATATCCTCTTAGACCATGTCTATTCACAACCATGAAGCTGTATACTTGATACAGGGCTCCACGTGTACATTGATATCCTCTTAGACCATGTCTGTTCACAACCTTGAAGCTGTATACTTGATACAGGGCTCCACGTGTACATTGATATCCTCTTAGACCATGTCTGTTCACAACCTTGAAGCTGTATACTTGATACAGGGCTCCACATGTACATTGATATCCTCTTAGACCATGTCTGTTCACAACCTTGAAGCTGTATACTTGATACAGGGCTCCACGTGTACATTGATATTCTCTTAGACCATGTCTGTTCACAACCATGAAGCTGTATACTTGATACAGGGCTCCACATGTACATTGATATCCTCTTAGACCATGTCTGTTCTCCAAGAGGGTAACCATCGCAATATGCCCATTTTCTAATACTAATAATATGCATGACTTAGTAAGTTCCCTGCTACCCTACTATCAATTCTACATTTTTCCCTGAGATTTTACTGATTGTTTTTTCCTGCTATGCACTACTGATCTACAATGACTGCATACTTAATATGTCAAAAAATATTTACATTGTTTTTAATTTGAAAAAAGTTGTTTTGTTCTTTAGTGCTTTATGTATGTTCTGCTGTACTGTAAAAATTTCTACTGTTTCAATTAATTGTAATGTCCAATGACAAATATAGTTACTTATTGTCATGTATTGTGTCTTTGTCATGTTCTTGGGCTAGTCGTTCTTCCTGGTTAACAAGTATGAAATCATTAAATAAACCAAACTAGTTTTTCTGTCAGTGTTGTGCTGTTTCCCAACATGTCAGCTTAAGACTACTACTACAAATTAGATGGTTAATTCTTTTAGTAAAGTAATTCTGATGTAGATGTTGTTGAAAGGATAAAAAAGTGGATTGAAAGTTGCAAGTAATGTGAAGACAAATTTTGGACAGGAAACAGCTATAGTCAGAGCCAGATCATTGTCAGATATGGGGCATAGGCTGGGTAATGGGTTAGAGCCCCGAAGCTATACCATTATCCCTTTATCATAGGATCATAGGAAGTTCCTAGATTATTGACCTGGAGGTCATTTCAAGCCTAGCTGTTTCATTGCAATGTAATATCATAGATACTCTAATCAATATACTGGACTGTGCTTGCTAATAACTGCCCATGTCCAGGAGGGTTGTGGGCGATATCCCCAGTAAAAATTTATAGTGCCCCATCCACTCATCCAGGTTCCTTTTGAGCAGTGCCATAGAGATGCTCTGCTTTACATGAATTGGCAGCCTATTCCAAAGATGTGGCAGTCATTGGGAGACAAATCTGTCCTTCCACCATATCCTATTCAAGTCACAGGCCATATTTAGGTCCCTGAAATGGGTAGCTCTAGTCTTGTTTGATTTACAGACGTGCAGAAAATTCATTAGGTTTGGGTCAGAGATTGCTCTGCAAGCCATGCATAAGCCTCCCGTAAGAAGTCTATACAATACTTAGTATAGTGACAGGGACTTTAGTCAGTCTGTGTAAGGCACATGCTGGAGTCTCTTGATCTTCTTAGTTAGAAACCTCGGAGGCCTCTACAATTGTTGCAGGTGCTTTGTACTGTACATGCTGAAAGGGGTGTTGTACTCAATTATGGGCCTGATTAGTGATGAGTATAGAGAGGTTATGACCTCCTTTGCACTAGAGGCAATGCCTTTGCTAATCAAGTGTGCTATGTAGAAAGGCTTCCACACTAAAGTAGACACATGGCGGTCAAAATTAAGGTTGCATTCTACTTGTTATCCCAGATCTCTTACCACTTTGTAAATTCATAGGGTATTGTTTAATAGTGTGAAGGGACATTGTTTTTATTGAAGGGTATGATGTATTTCTTGGCATTCAGTTTGAGACAGTGTCTAAGACACATGTTGTGGTCTGCGTAAGACCCTCCTGAAGTATAGTGACATCAGTTGAGGATTCAGTAATTGCACCCAGTTTGAAATCATCCGCAAACTTGGCCAGCCACAGCCCTTTAGATTTGGCCTGAACTTCTGAAAAGTGTATAGCAAACAGTAGGGGGCCCAGCACTGACCCTTGTGGCACACTGCTGGTGACAGGTCTGTTGGTTGATGTGGAGTCACCCATTTTGATAGTGTGTGACCAGTTTGTGAGCCAGTTGGCAACCCATCTTATAACAAAGGACTTTACATTCAGTGACCATTTCTCTCCATTCATCATAAAATAATGTTCATTTTACTCAATTTACCAACCATAAACGCAGGGAAACCAGAACCTCAGTTCTTACATGTGGCATATTTGACAATCCGGTGGTTGGGCTGGTACAAAGATCCTTTTCTGTCATACAGTCACCTCCCGTTGACAACAGCAAAGCCAACATACAGAGCCACTGTGCCATGGCAGAGGGCAGGGGTATAGCCAGGAAATTACAAAATATACTTAAGTTTATCCAGTGACACACCCTTACCCAGAATCCACTGTCCAGGGTCATGTTACTCAAGCAGAAGTGTTCAACTGTATGATACTTCCAGTGTGGGAAATTCTCACAATGTAAAGGTATCCCTAACCGGCTTTTAGTAACAGTACAGCAGTGTGGCTAAACTCAAGGAAGCCTACTGTTTGTCACTGACCAGTTGATCAGTTCTCAGAAAGTCAGCATTAGAAGATCCCTGGTATCTGGTAAGAATATTAGACATGCAGAAGAGTAAAAAGATAAGAGCTGTGTTTTTCTTACTTTCTCATGCTTCTGAGTTTCTGCAGTCTTGGATTTGGTATGTATGTACAATTCCAAGGTGGGGCTGCTGTCCCCATATCTGCAATGCAGGAGGGCTTGAACCCTGCAAAAAAAATAAAAAAAACAAAGTTGTGTGGTTTTGTGACCTTAGGAGTGTTGCTTTTCTCTGTAGTGAGCTCACAGCATTTTAGATGTTGAATAACTGCATGTCAGCTCAATGAGAAGTGATTGTTCAAAGCAAACAGCAAAACTCATTTTGCCAATCTTTTTTACAATCCAACACTGGAGCAAGGCCTGCCCCACAGGCTACAAGGGAACTGGCACACTTCAAAATAAAGTAAAAACTAAGAATTACAAACTTCTGTCAGTTGAAAGCAATAACCAAAAAACACAAAACAGCTGAGCATGGTGTGATTAACAGGCTCAGCATATTCTTAAGCACTTCCATCTATTTAACGGACTTCATTAGAACAAGTTACACCAAAGAATGCAGCAAATAAATACATATCAAATTAATCATGTGACTTGACATATGACCATGAAAAAACTTTGCTTTTATTAAACATTATTCAGATATTAAGATTCCTTATGTCTGTGCCATCAAATGTTATATAAAAGGTATAGGTTCATAGGTAGGTACTAAGCTATTGGCCCTAGGGCCTATATTAGCCTAGCCAAAAAGGTACCCTGACTTTCACCACCCAAGAAAATTATTTTCCTGTGCCCCTATCGAGCAGAGCCACAGAAGTGATCCCCGGGGTGAATTTTCTATTTCCCATCCAATCATCAAGATTTTTCTTGAAGAGTGCTAATGAGAAGCTCTGTTTGACATAGATAGGTAGTCTGTTCCAGAGTATGGGAAGTATCTGGGACAGGAATCTATCCCTCCAGCATGTTCTGTTTATTGTGGTGACAAGGTTTAGGTCTCTACAGCATGTAGCTCGGAGGGATTGGGATTTCTTTAAGTGGAGCATGTCCAACAGCTCTGGGTTTGACATAACTTTGTATGTTAGGCATAGACCGCCTCAGAGTAGGCGATATGCGATGGAGTAAAGCTGGAGTTTTTTGAGACGATCTGCTTAGGGCATCTGTTTGAGGCCAGTAATCCTCTTTGTGAGGTATTTCTGTGGCCTTTCCAGTTGTTGTAGATATATGTCTTGTGAGGTACATACCAAAAAAGGCGTTGTACTCTATAATGTGTTTAATGAGTGATGAGTAGAGGGGAACAATTACCTCCTTTTTCTGGATGAGATCCTTTTGTGATGAGGTGTGCCACATAGAAGGATTTCCTGACCATTGTGGTGATGTGATTATCAAAGGAGAGACTACTGTCCACCTGTGTCCCAAGGACTCTTATCACACTTTCGGTGTTAAGTAGACTACCACCTATGTGGTAGTTCATGGGTACATAGTTTTTACCAAAGGGGACGACAATGCACTTTTTGGCATTGAGCTTCAAGCCATGGCTTGGACACCAGGCATCTGTCTCTGTGAGGCCCTTTTGTAGGATGTCCACATTATTAGGAGTTTCGATTATGGCTCCTAGTTTGCAGATATCTACAAACTTTGTTAGCCAAAGACCTTCTGTGTTAGCCTGTACTTCAGAGAAGTAGATACCAAACAGGAGAGGACCCAGGACTGAGCCCTGTGGTACTTCACTTGTCACTGGTCTGAAGTCGGATTTGGAGTCTGCTACTTTCACAGTGTGGGTTCTGTCTGTGAGCCAGTTGGCAACCCATCTTTTGACATAGGGATTTATACCTAGTTTAGTGAGTTTATCTATAATTCCAGAGTGGGGGATGGTGTCAAAAGCCTTGGCGAGATCTAGATAGACTGTATGAACCACCTTACCCTCATCTATGGCTTCTGACTGCTTTAAAGAAGTCTATCCGGTTTATGAGATATGATCTGCCTTTTACAATCCCGAACTGGGTGGGTTCCAGAGTTTGGAGATGTAAATAATAATAACATTTATTCCTTATAACTTAACAGCCCAAAATTTCTGAATGCCTGAAATTCAGATTTATTCAGTGTCATTTATACCAGGTAATTCAGTGGCATTAAACTTTATTTCAAAAGAAAAAGTAAAGAAATTAACACTTTAAACTCACTGAGAAGCAAGACTAAA
This sequence comes from Protopterus annectens, assembly GCF_019279795.1. NCBI lineage: Eukaryota > Metazoa > Chordata > Ceratodontiformes > Protopteridae > Protopterus > Protopterus annectens. The sequence continues at coordinate 873,369,349 of NC_056743.1, read as the reverse complement.
TCCAAAATTCATTATAACAAAACAATCACTGATTTAACACCAGGGTTGCCAAGGTTGTAAAGGGACAGGTAGGGACCAAAAAAAAAATGTCCTTCACGCATTAAACAGAAGTGACTCTGCTTTGCGATCTTTTGATTGGCTCACATACAGGAATATGAGCCAATAAAAAAAAAAAGAAAGAAAGCAGAGGCTGTTTCACTAGGATTTTAACCGGCAGTGCAGGACTCGGGATTGGGCTGCTGATCCCAGGACAGTCACGCTCAAATAGGGACGTCTGGTAACCCTGTTTAGCACTATCATCTGAAAAAGGTCTTCTTCAGAGTAGTTTCATGTTCACTTCTCATGCTTATATAACATTACACTAATCACAGAAGAAGTCAATGATAAGTCATAGGCTAACACCACTAAAAAAACTTTTAAAATTGTTTGTATCTTCTTAACCTACGATTTTTTTTAAAACACATTTATAATTAATGTTACCATTCAAAACTGGAAAAACCCTTGAGTTCAGTTTAGTTTGCCATGTCATTTTCCTACATTCAAATTCATCATCCCTTTTACCATTAAAAGTACTGCCAACATGATCTGTTAATGTAAAATATAATTATTTTAAAACCAACACAATTTGTTGAATGTTTTCACAATGCATTTAACAGGTTTTTCTTCTTTACACACAATAATGCTCATAAATAAGTTTTTTTAGCTGTTTGTTTTACCAACATAGACTGCATTACATGTGATGAACTCTGCTATGTACACAGCATGTACCCAGTAGTGGCTCATCATATTGGACTGCAGGACTGCAGCCCCACCCAGCTGAAAACCAAAAATAAAAAAAATCTCTAAACTCACCCATGCATGAGTGGAAACTCGAATTTAGACTGCTGTTTAACCTGTCCGAATTCGGAAGAAGGCAGCAGTCTCACAGATGCCCCAGAATTCTATGTGGTTACAGCTACATAGACTAGAAGGGTATCAGACTGCAAGGTCTGCAGTCTGTGTTCAGAATGCACGCATGCTTGCTCACCCGGCATTCCAGAAACAGAACTACTGGCTGGTGAATGAGAGCTTATGGAGAAACAGAGCCTTATGGATTGCTGCTGAATAGAAATGGAGCTTTGCAACATGAGGCTTAGGCAGGTACTTGCTTTACACTTGGCTTATGCTTTATGGAGAAAACTGGTGGCTATAGAGAAACTCAGGTTCAAACCCTCAACCTTGGGTGCAGGTAGCAAGAACCTGAATTCCCTACCCACCACCACTTGTGAAAAGCATTCAGATTTTTGCCTCTTAGTTTTGTTCAGTTCCTCATAAAGTCTGTGGTTGTATAGATTTTCAGACATTTGAATTTCAGACTTCATATTCTTCAGAAAGTGCATGGTAACACAGAACATTTTATTCTAGCAATTTTCTAAGTTTATAAGATCAATATTTGAAATGTGTCCCTATTTTTGTGGGTGTATTCCCCCATTATTGGCTTTGTGCAGGTATTTTTGTGCTAAGAGGTTGAGAGCTATGGTGAGAACTGAATTCATTGAATATGTTTGGGGGCTGTATTCCCCCATTATTGGCTTTGTCCAGGTGTTTTGTGCTAAGAGTTTGAGAGCTATGGTGAAAACTGAATTCACTAAATGATAGCCATTTAAGTTTCAGGCTTCCTGTCTTTCAGGAAACAGCTGCTGTGGCATAGTGGTATGTTGCTCTGACTGTAGTGCACAGGGTCCTGGGTTCAAGACTTGGCAGTGAAATGCATGGCAGTAGCACAGCATTTTATTCTAGCAACTTTCCAAGGTTATACAAGCAATGTTTAAAAAGTGTCCCTGGTTTTGGGCTTTTGTCCCCCCCCCCAATAAATTCTGGCTTTTTCAAGATTTCTTCTGCTCATGTGCTGCAAAGTTGAGAGATACAGTTGAGTGGATTTTACAAGGCGCTAAGAGCATCAGGAGAAGTTAAGTTTAGTGCTGCTTATGCTGAGTTAGTTTGCATTGTTAATATCACAACAGGTAGTGTACTTGCATTTGATGCAGAAGGCTGTGGGTTCTACTCCCACAGTATGTAGATGCATTGCTGATACTGCACTGTGTTGTAACGGGGTGGATGCTGCAGTCCAGACAATGTTGTCTTTGGTGGAGATACCTAGTAACTATGAAGCTGTTATCAGTTTGTCATCCATTCCCTATTGCAGTATTACTAGCTTATCATTTTTTAATGTAACATGGGAAATTTATTCCTCAAGGGCAACAGGCACTTTATTTGTAGATGAAACAATGAAATATAAAGTTGTTTGCTAGCAGCAGCCTCTTCATTAGTTACAGATTTCTTTAATATGGAATTATTTAGATGGCTTTTACTTCTGCAGAGATTGTGCATATTTACTGATATTGGTGGATTGTAGAAGTTTGAGTAGACTTTTATGCTGGAAATGTTCTGAATTGGGCAGTTTTGTCATTATTGGCACATGCATTTTATTTTATTGTTTACTGGAAAAATGTTCAAAATAATAAATTTAAAACGCCCTCTAACAACTGGAACTGTATTATACAAGGAATATAATTTAATACAGTCAGGAAGGTGTATCAAAGAACACATGTATGTTTCGTATGCAAGGGGCCTATGATTTGAAAACAACCCAAAGTTAATCTTTATCTGTCTTTGGCTAGATGTATTGTCTTTGAATGTGAGTTTCAATGCTGTTTCAATTAATGTGAGTTTCAAGGCTAGAGAAGTTTTAATGCTAAGTATATTGCCATTGTGAGACTGCATTGCTTTGTTTAGCAGATGTCTATTAGTGTTGTGCTGTAAAATGTAAAATAAAACTTTTTTAATGAAATCCAAATCATCGTAGAAGTAAAGCAGTACGCACATTACAGTGTTTAGGGTAAATGAGTTGAAATAGCCAAATAATGGGACAGTGGAATGGCTGCAGGGGGGAGTCCCCGTTCAACCATGATTTTTTAAGGGGCGAAGGGTGGCAAACTCAATGACAGCCCCGGCTGAACTGTACCTCTCAACTCTCCAGATTTTCACAGAATGAATAGATTTTTGCTTCTGATTTTTAATTTGTTCTTCATAAAATTTGTGGTTTTCTGGCAAATCATTTAGGAATGAAGTCATTAAATAATGACAGACACAGAGTTTCAGACTTCATACCCTTCAGAAAATGCATGCTAAAACAAGACCTGTTATTTGGTCAACTGTCTAAGTTTATACAACAGCAATTTTTAGTACTGTCTGTATGTTCCCCCAATATATTTGGCATGGTCCAGATTTCTTGCATTAAGAGGTTGAGAGGTATGTGCAAGTAAATCACTTTATAGAATTAGGTATATCAAAACCTTTCAACTGTTCCCAAATTTGGCTCAAAATGTTGCTCTCCACCTAATAATCCCTCCGCAAAATGGAAGTTTTGGAAGAAAATATGGAGGGTTTACAATTAAGAAATAATTGTAATGATCAGAGTTATAGATTACTTTTATTTCAGAAATGTATGTAGATTCTCCTATTTTGTCAGCTGCTTAACTTAACAGTACTAATATTAAAAATGTCCCTTCTTTGACAGGTTCCCAGCTGTAGTGTGTGGCTATTTTATATTTTTGCATCACATATTTGGTCCATTTTTCATAAAAGTGTGGTTTTCTGGCAAATTAGTGGCAAATCACTAAAGATTGAAGTTAGACAGGCATTTGAGTTTCAGATTTCATACCTTTCAGAAAATTCGTACTAATGCAAGACCTACTATTCTATTATCTTTCTAAGTTTATAAGAGCAATATTTAAAAATTGTCCTTATTTTTTGGCCTTTGTCCCACTTCTATTTATGGCTTTGTCCAGATTTCTTGCTCTGAGGTCGACATGTATGACAAATGTGTCAGGGCCATCACCGTCAGCCAAGGACATTTCAAATTGTGACATGCTTGTTGCAACCCACTCCCCCATGTAGTGACTCTGGATGTGTCCAAGCAAGGCAAGGAGCAGTTAAGACATGTAAGTGTGCAGAGTATCCCCCCATCCACCGTAGACACAAGTAGTACAGTGGCTTTTCATCTATCCTTGATTTTGCAGAATGTTCTAGTTTTCTGTTGTATTTTTATACTGTTGATTTATGCTTATTATTATTCAGAAAATGCATGTTGTTGCACTGCCTGTTGCTCTATGTTTAAGTAGCAATGCTTTAATGACCATTAGGTCAGCTTGTCTGAGACTGTAAGATGAAGTAAGCTTTGATAAGCATACTGTTAAAGGATTACCAACATTGAAAGCCTTTTTGTTGTTGCCATGCAGAGAATATTTACATAACTAGATAACATATAAGCCTTGGGTATTGAAATGCATATGACCGTATTTGTAATAAAGGACAGGATTACAGTATTTTCAGAAGCTCACTACATTTGTTGGAGACTTGCAGTCATCTTTGCAGGCTTTACCAGTAAACTAAACAGAATGCCAGTCTATCATGTGTGGTCCATAACCTGTGCGGTAATCCTTTAAGCAATTTATCTTGAGCTTGTTTCTTGTTTGCTGTTCATTTTTTACTTTGATCATGCTTTCCCCATGAAAGAAGTAGATAGTTGTTGTCAGGCAGCAGGTCTTTTTTGAATAAGAAACCTTTTTACAAGTGGGGGTATCACAGAGATTGCTACTTTCAGCATGTTACTTGGTACTTTTATAAAGCTGAATATAAATTATAATTAGAACTGCAGTGCAAAGAAAAGTGGTTTGAGTAGTTGAGTGCTGCTTGTTTTTTTATACTTGATTTTGACTGGTATTCCAGTAATGTATTTAAAAAGTAATTTATTTTTTCATACCTCACAACCTTTTTGTTTCCATCTAGATATTAAGTAAGTTGCCATGTAGCCAATGCATTGAAATATTTTTTTTCTTCTACACTTCATTTTGTCTTGATTGGACTCTCATAATGATGGTTTGTACCCAGGGTAGCATATTTAATTAAAGTCCCAGTTTTTGTGGTTTTGAGTATAGCTCTACCCCTTTCTAGTTGGTTACACCCTTTCCCATTGGCCCCACCCATTCAACTGTCTCCTGCAGTCCCCCTTTAATTTGAAGTCACCAGACGCCACTGCATATACCAAATTACATGTCAAATGTCTTGCACTTTGATAGGAAGCGTTTGTTGAAAAACACAAAAAATGTGCTTTCTGAAATTTGTCTACACGTGGAACTAGACTGGCACTGGTAAGTTCCTTCCTTAACATTACTTCTGATGATGTTGGTAGCATTATCACCCTTTAACAGAACCATGATGGTTCTGTTGATGTTGGTAGTGTTATCACCCTCTAACAGAATCTTGATGGTTCTGATGATGTTAGTAATGTTATCACCCTCTAAGAGAACATTGATGGTTCTGATGATGTTGGTAGCATAATCACCATCTAACAGAACCATGATGTTCTGATGATATTGGTAGCATTATCACCATCTAACACAACCTTGATGGTTCTGATGATGATGATTCTGATGATGTTTGTAGTATTATAATGCTATAACAGAAATTTGATGGGTCTGTTGATGTTAGTAATGTTATCACCTTCTAACAGAACCACGATGGTTCTGATGATGATGGTAGCATTATCACCATCTAACAGAACTGTGATGGTTCTGATGATGTTGGTAGAATTATCACCCTCTAACAGAACCTTGATGGTTCTGATGATGATGGTAGCGTTATCACTATCTACCAGAACCGTGATGGTTTTGATGATGTTAGTAGTGTTATAACCCACTAACAGAACCTTGATGGTTCTGATGATATAGGAAGTGTTCTCACCCTCTAACAGTACCTTGATGGTTCTGATGATTTTTGGAAGCGGTATCACCCTCCAACAGAACCTTGATGGTTCTGATGTTGTTAGTAGTGTTATTACCCTCTAACAGAACCTTGATGTTTCTGAAGATGTTTGTCGTGTTATCACCCTCTAATATAACTGTGATGGTTCTAATATTGTTGGTAGTGTTATCACCCTCTAACAGAACCTTGATGGCTCTGATGATGTTGGTAGTGTTCTAACCCTCTAACAAAACCTTGATGGTCCTGATGATGTTGGTAGTGTTCTAACCCTCTAACAGAACCTTGATGGTTCTGATGATTGTAGTGATATCACCTTCTAACAGAACCTTGATGGTTCTGATGATGTTGGTAGTGTTATCATCCTGTAACAGAACCTTGATGGTTCTGATGATGTTGGTAGTGTTATCACCTTCTAACAGAACCTTGATGATTCTGATGATTGTAGTGTTATCACCCTCTAATAGAACCGCAATGGTTCTGATGATGTTGGTAGTGTTAGCATCCTCTAACAGAACCTTGATGGTTCTGATGATTGTAGTGATATCACCCTCTAACAGAACCATGATGGTTCTGATGATGTCGGTAGTGTTATCGTCCTCTAACAGAACCTTGATGATTCTGATGATTGTAGTGTTATCACCCTCTAATAGAACCTCAATGGTTCTGATGATGTTGGTAGTGTTAGCATCCTCTAACAGAACCTTGATGGTTCTGATGATTTTAGTGATATCACCCTCTAACAGAACCTTGATGGTTCTGATGATGTTGCTAGTGTTATCACCCTCTAACAGAACCTTGATGGTTCTGATGATGTTGGCGGTCTTATGACCCTCTAACACAACTTTGATTGGGTCTGTTGATGTTAATAATGTTATCACCCTCTAACAGAACCTTTATGGTTCTCATGATGCTGGTAATGTTGTCACCTTCTAACAGAACCTTGATGTTTTCCCTTGTTTATGTATAAATCTTGCTGGCAGACTTCTTTGGCTGCCTGTTAATATACATCAGTTATTAGTAAGACTGTTATTTATTTATTTTATTTATTTGCATTTGTTTAAACAGGATAGTCCATTGGGCTCAAGAACCCATTTTCAATGGAGTCCTGGGGAGAAAAGCTCCACATACATATTTAACAGAGAATGAGGATATACATAGACATAACATGGGGTTCAACATGAGAAAAGTACCAAGTACAGAGGAAATACATATACATTTGATGGGGTAAAACATAGTACAATTTATGTAATAACACGTGCAGAGAACAGCTGAAACAAGGCAATAAGAGTTACACCAAATTTATAAAAACAAAATTTTTTTTTTTTTTTTTTGTTCTTAATGTTGTTACAGTCCACTGAATACACTATTGACATATTGTACAGTCCACTTGTTAATCAACTTTGTTGTTAACAAGCCCTTTATTTTTTACTGCTTCTATTAATATTTCCTATGGGTTTCCTCTCAATATATATTTGTCATGCAGAAGGTGTCATCTTTCTTAATATCTGAGGTTAATGCTTTGATTCTAAAGGCCTGTCCTTTGACTGTTTTATGTTTTAGATAACTCTTATGTATACTGCTATAATGTTGCTTACCATTTTCTTAAAACTGTTACCAAAATCTCAATTTTTTACTTTTTATAAACTTCTACATCTAAACAAGTAATGCAGTTCTGACTTAAGGTAAATTTCAAGAGAGTAGTACTAGTATTAATATTTGTCAAAAAATCTGACAATGTTTCATCATCATCTTCACAGACAAAAAAGACGTCATCAGTGAAATGATAATATCCTTTTAAAAAATATGCCCTGAAGTTTGACTCTGAATGTACAATGTTCTTTGTGTTTCACTGTTGCAGTCATTACATTTGGGTAATGTGCTTGCAGGTTGCCCTCAGTTGGCCTGATTAACAAAGTCTTGGGTCCTGCGTCGGTTGCTGTCCCTTCTTCCATGACATCAGGTCATCAGGGGTATAAAACATGCAACCGATGGCATTACATCAGTCTTTCTTGCCGTGCAGTGCCTGAAGCAGAAGCAGTTCGCAAGTGCCTGTCGGCCGACTCCTGAAATTTTCGTTTTCGAGTTTCAGAACCGAAGTCTTCAACTTAAAGCTAAGTACCCCGTTGGGGAAACTTTTTCTTGCTCCTTACCGATGTCAGTAAAAGTTAATAATTGCATTACTTGTGGAAAACAAATACCTCATAAAGATTTTCATTCGTACTGTATTCCTTGCCTAGGCCCTGGCCACGATGTACCTTGCTGTCAGTTTTGTGCTTTATTTAATCAGCGCACTATCCATCGTCGGAATATTTTTGACTCTAAATATTTTGGTTATCGGTTTAATTATCCAGAAATGTCATCGGTTAGCCATCCGACTACCAGGATTCTGAAAAAATGCAAAGATAAAGACAGAGACAGGCCACAAAACTGGTGACGACGCTTCTCCTAAGCCAGTCGCCAGTTCGCCGGTACTCAGTGAGGTGCTTTCGCAGCCCCTGATACCCGCTACTTCTGATTCACAGGCCTCTACTGAGACCCATTCGGAGTCCGGTATGCTGCGAGATACTTCAACTATGGAACCCGCGGATGTCTCTACCTTGGATGGGTTTGGAGCCGCTGTGCAGGCAACTGGCTTCTGAGGGTGTATTCAGGCCTACAGACTTGCATATTAAATTGACTTCTCCTTCATTACTAAGGCCTAAATCTTGATCCATGTCTAAAAAACTGACGCTTGGGCCACATGCTCAGGCCCCTGTGCCTAAAAAACAAATGATAAAAATGGCTAAAGATCTAATAACTCTAATCAGGGGTAGTCAAACCCCCCCCCCCCCACACACACACACACACACACACACACCTCTAAGAGGCCTAGGGCTGAGTTTGATTTTGAATCTTCTGATCAGGATTCTGTTTCTTCTGACTCTTCTGATGACCTGGATTTGCCCATACCTACTTATGAGGATTCTGATGCAGAGGATTCTATTCCCTCTGCTTCCCCTCCTGAGGATTTTTCTTTTAGGGAAACTTTACATACTTTAAGGGAGCATTTCCACTGGGAAATTCAAGAATTTTCTGATTCAAAAAAGAGGCTTAGGGATTTCCTTCTTCTACCTCAGCATAGGCCCTTGGCTATACCTCCTGTACTAGACATTGTTGATGATGTGTTCTCAGAATCCAGTTTGGCCCATGGTTCCCTGCCTCCTGCTCCTAGTAAACCTGGCAGATACTACAGGGTTCCTGAGTCCCAAAAGTTCCTTTTCAAAAATCCTGTTGCAGATCCAGAGACTATTTCTCAGGGGCCCAAGGGTGTTAAGGCTTCTACTGCTAAAAATCCTACCCCTTCTGATAGACTCCAGGGCGCTGAATAGATGGGGTAAAAAGGTTTATACTGCTGTAACCTTGGCAAGTGGAGCTTTAAACTGCCAATTTCATATGTTAAAATATCAGCAGCATATTACTGGACTGCTTAAACAGAAAATGATGTTGATTCCTGACTGTGTGGAAAATAAAGATTTACAGAGCTTAATGCATTCTGCTGAACAAGTAGGAAAACATACTTTGTAATGTGGTTTTGATTCTTTAGAGGCCACTTGCAGGGCTGCTGTTACTGGGTCTGTGCTTAGAAGGCATGGTTGGCTTAAGGAGCAATCTTTGCCTGATCATGTTAAAGCTAAATTGTTGGATGCTCCTTTAAATCAGGACCACCTGTTTGGCAACAAGGCTGAAGAAGTTCTTAAAAAGATGGAAGATAAAGCTAAATCTATGCAAACTGTTAAAGTTTTTTACAAGTGCAACCTCTGAGATTTAGTAGGCACTAGCCTACTAAGAATTGGTCCTTTCCAGTCCCTTCCAGGTCCGCTCAGGCCAAACCCAGACACGGCAAAAACCCCAGGTTCCAGTCCCAGGGGACTCGGGGCCTCCACTTCCAAATCTGGAAATAACAAGACACCCCCCTATGGTAAACAATCTCATTGAGTTCCTTTTAAAATTCCCAAGCACTTATCTTTTGACTGCCCCTTTGGAGGGAAAGATTGCGCTTCATGCAAAGAACTGGGAACTCATAACCCAGGACAAATGGGTTTTAAATATAGTGTCCCAGGGTTACAGATTTCATTTCCACACGTTGCCAACACCAAATGGGTGGCCAGACCTACCCCCAAATCAATGGGCAGAGGCTCAAAAACAAGTACTTTCCCTCTTAAACATTGGGGCTATTCAACTGGTACCAGAAGAGGAAAAGGGGCAAGGTTTCTACTCCAGACTTTTTCAGGTACCCAGAAAAGACAAATCATGGCATCCAGTCCTGGACGTGTCTGCTCTAAACACCTTTCTGGAGATTCCAAAATTCAAGATGCTGACTCTTCACCAATTACTTCCTATGCTAGGCAAAGATGCCTGGTTGGCAACACTAGATTTAAAAGAAGCATACCTGCACATCCCAATCAGGGAATCTTGCAGAAGATGCCTACGCTTCAAAGTAGGCTATACGCATTACCAGTTCTCTGCACTGCCTTTTGGCTTATCTACTGCGCCCAGGGTATTCACAAAGTGCCTGGCACCAGTTATTGTATTTTCAAATATACCCATACCTGGACAATTGTCTAATTCATGCAGAAAGCCAGGGCATACTTTTGAATCATTTGTAAAAAGAGTTCTAACTTATCTGGGGTACACCATAAATGAAAAGAAATCACAGCTGGTACCCTGTCAACAAATTACATTCATGGGAGCAAGCTTGAATAGAACTGCCCAGATGGCTTACCTCACAGCAGAAAAGCAAATTCATTTGGTAACCTATTTCAAACATGTGGCCACAAAAACCCTGCTATCTGCAAGACAAATACTGAAAACCTTGGGGTTCATGGCCTCCTGCATTCTTCCAGTTCCATATGCAAGATTGCATATGATGAAACTACAGTGGTATCTAAAAGGTCTATGGAGTCAACATTCTCACAGCCTGGAATCAATGCTTCCTATCATACCTTGCATATGCCTAGAGTTCCTCTGGTGGGCAGAGGCCTGCCACCAAAACAAGGGACTACCATTCACACTACCCCCTGCCACCCAAACCCTAACTACAGATGCATCAGACTATGCATGTGAGGCTCACCTTTTAGGGAAGTGCATTCAGGGCAAATGGAACCCAAGTCAAATGCACCTACATATCAATCAAAAAAAATGTTAGCTGTGCAGAATGCTCTGACAGCCTTCAAAGATTACATTCTTCCAGGACAACTAATGGTAAAGACGGACAACACCATGGTTATGTGGTACATAAACAAGCAGGGGTGTACACATTCCTACCTCCTCTGCAGACTAGCCATGGCCTTGTGAAACACAGCCTTGAGCTACCAAGTGCACCTACAAGCTCAATTCCTGCCAGGAAAATTGAATACACTGGCAGACGGACTAAGCATAAACCTTATGGACCCACACAAGTGGAAACTGGAACCAAGGATTTTCAACATGTTGACAAGCGAATGGGGGAGCCCAGACATAGATCTGTTTGCCTCCCCCCAGAACTACCAGTTGGACAAGCTTTGCACAAGGACTCCCCACAAACAAGCCTGGAAAAGGATGCTCTGTCCTTCAGCTGGAAAAACATATCAGTCTATGCTTTCCCCCCGCTGCCTCTGCTCTCCAAAGTTCTACTAAAATTCAAAGAGGACAAACCAATGATGATCTTGATTGCTCCAGACTGGCCGCGCGAACACTGGTACCCCCTCCTGCACAGTGTGTCACAGTTATCTCCATGACACCTGCCTCAGACCCCTTCCCTGCTGTCTCAGCAGGATAGCCAGATTCTGCACCCCCAGCTTTAAACCCTGAACCTGGCAGCCTGGCTAATTACCTAAGCTCTCCGTTACCATCCCTCAGTAAACAAGTGTTGGATGTCATTTTGGAGGCAAGGAGGTCTAGTACTAGAAAATCTTATGCTGAAAAATGGAAAAGATTCTGTGCCTGGAACCAAACTCAAGGGATGGCCACAGCAGCGCCCAATTTACCTCAGATTTTGCAATACTTAACTGAGATGCTTCACAAGGGCCTGTCCTTTTCCTCCATTAAAATTCATGCCTCAGCCATTTCAGCTGATTACAACATGGAACTCCCCCTCTTTTCTCACCCACTGCTCAAGCAGTTCCTCAGAGGGGCCAAAAACTTAAAACCACCCAGGAGAGCTCCAACACCAGCCTGGGACCTTAACTTTGTATTGGAAAAACTCACTCGTCCTCGTTTTGAGCCAGCTGCAACTGCAGAGTTAAAATTCCTATCTTGGAAAACAGTTTTCCTTGTAGCAATCACTTCAGCAAGAAGGATATCTGAATTACAGGTTCTTATAGCAGTGGAGCCTTTCATCATCTTTCATGCGGACAGGGTGTCACTCAGGACCAATCCATCCTTCATGCCCAAGGTGGAATCCAGTGTGGCTCTTAATCAGTCCATTCATTTGCAAACCTTCTTTCCCAATCCACAGTACAAAGGGGAACGGAGTCTGCATTCCTTGGATGTGCACAGACAACTTAGATTCTACCTGGACAGGACTAAAACTCGAAGAAAATTGGAACAACTGCTGATAGCATTTGCTGCAGGGGCAGAGGGGAAGGCTGTTTCAAAACAAACCATTTCTAAATGGATAAGACATTGCATTCATTTCTGCTGTAAGCACCATGGAAAACCTATACCACAGAGGGATTAGATCTCACTTCACCAGGGCTGCATCTACTTCTGCAGCCTTTCTCAGAGGGGTTCCTACCAGGGACATCCTAGAAGCTGCTACTTGGAGTTCTGTACATTCTTTCACCAAGCATTATCATTTGCCAATTTTCTCTAAATCCAGAACTGGCTTTGCCACTGCTCTCTTGCAGGGCCTTATTGCTGGCACTAATGCTATATAAACTCCTCCTCCCAACCATAGCTTTGGAAATCTACCCAAATGTAATGACTGCAACAGTGAAACACGAAGAACATAGTACAGTTGTGTACACTTACCATAAATGTAGATGTTCGAGTGTATTCACTGTTGCAGTCCTGCTTACCCTCCCTCAAGCCCCCTAACATCTTCTGGCTATACCTCTGCTTTCCTTTACTATGCTTAAAAGCCTTTTTGGTGTATTTGCTTTTTTTGGAGGTATAATCTTGTGTGAATATATATATATATATATATATATATATATATATATATATATATATATATATATATATATATATAATTGCTTCCCATTAAGGGGGGGCACCTGACATCTGGGGCAAGAAAAACTGATGTAATGGCATCGGCTGCATGCTTTATACCCCTGACTACCTGACATCATGGAAGATGAGACAGCAACCGATGGCAGGACCCAAGACTTAGATAATCAGGCCAACTGAGGGCTACTGCAAGTGGATAACCCAAATGTGATGACTGCAACAGTGAATACACTCGAACATCTACATTTATGGCAAGTGTACACAACTGTACTATATTTATAAGGAAAGTGGTACAGAGAAGTAATGGGCTAATGGAGAGTTGGGGTACTGAAATAAAGTCAGTGAAAGCTCGGGACATAAATAGGTTAAATGAAAACAAAAATTCACTTTGTAGTGACAGAGAAAGGAAAAGTCAATGTGTTATGGAGTATAGAAGGACCATCAAAAGTAACTTTCAGGATGCAGTAACTTTAGCTTAACTTTATTAAGGTGTTTTTAACAAAACATTGATTATAGCAGTAACAGAAAAAATAAAATAAGGTTAATAACAATCACACTAAAGTAGATAAAACATATTAAATGGACAGAATAAAAACAGATTGCTAAATTTACATGAAAAACCTAGATAGAGGGTTATGAAATATAGAAATTTAACTGTGTGTGTTAAATCATTACAGCTGAATGCGCCTCCAGGAATTTCTGCAGTTGTCTCCTACTGACACTTCTAGGTGTCAAATATTGTTTTATTGTATTTGCATTAGTAATTTCAAAACCACGTTACATACAAGGTATCAGAAGATTCCATCTTAAAGCATACATTATGGGAAACACAATTGTATTGATATTTGATCTCTGTCTAATGCAGCTTAAGAAATATTGATTATTACTTATATATTGTTTATTTTTATTGTAATAATTTTTATTTCTGTAAGTATCTCAACATTCAGGTAATACAGACAGAACTGCATAGCTTCAAATGAAAGCTCACAGATGTATGAAGAAAATCCTGCTGGAAGTATGTGTATTGTTTGAATGGTTACTGAGATATCATAAGCTATTTATGCAACATTACAAGATTAATATTCACTGCCTTTAGTTTCTCTTATAAAATCCAGTTTAAAGCATTGAAATGAGTGAAGGCCACTAATGTAAAGATTATCTTATCCAGACATGTTTGACATTTACAGTTTTCTAATATTTATGGTTTCAGAGAAACAAATATTTGTTTGAACTCTAAGGTGATGACTTCATTTTTTAAAGGCTCATGCCAGACATATTGGGAGTTAAAAGTACATGCTCAAAAGAGCTGTACTGTAGGGAATGAATTAAAATCATCCCACACCATAAAAATCCATTTCAAAATGAAAATTTTTAAGTGACCAAAAAAGGAAATTTCTGTAGCCACCAAGGCAGTAAGTCCCACAAGTGAGTACGCTGAAGGGTAAAATAACAGTTGCCAAATTTTTCAAGGTACCCCTAGGGAACCAACAGAAGCCCACAGGAAGCTGGCAGCACAGCCCAAGCAGGTTGGCATGTCATAATAAGTTTCTTCAGGTAAGAAGGACACCCTAAACTAGATCTGTGGGTATTTTTATTATTATAATTTATCACTGCACAAAATTTAAATGAGGCTTGACTTCCGTGGAGTGAAATGGTCATTTATAAATGAGGTTCTGATCTTCTGAACTAATATTTACCTAAAAAAAGAAAAAACTCATTCTAATTTGTAAACAGCTCATGTAGTTTGATTTGCTTTGTTTTACAACAATCTCACCCACATCCCCCATAAAAGTGACCACCTTGAAAAAACTTCTCCAAAGCTGACTTTGGGCTCTTGAAAACAGAGGTGGCTAACTTCATGGTACCCATACCAATGGAAAATAGCTGCATGACTGCTGAGTCATACACCAATGCACTGTACAAACATGTACATAAATGCATGGAACTAGCTATACCCAATAGAACCAAGACACTTTCCTCCAAAAAAAAGGAAGCCAATCTGGTCGTCCCCAGCTATCAATAAACTCTACATCAGAAGGAAAAAAACTGTTACAAATAAAGGTGAAGTCCCAAGACTGGAAAAACTCCCTCATTAGCCTTAACAAAAAGTTGAGATTCCTTACCAAATCCTCAAAACCAGCTATGAAGGCAGAATTGCAGCAGATACTAAGAACAACCACAAAGCCTTCTATAGTTATATCAAGAACCTCCATGGCAATATCCAGATTTGCTCTGAGTTATTGCACAATGGTACCTCCTATACTGAGCCAACAGATATTGCCAACATACTAGCCGGCAGATTCAGTGCTAATTTTACACCCCCCCAAAGGCCCAATCACAATATCAGAAGAATGCCAGGTACCCAGCATTTCTGCAACACAGATAAGAGCTGCATTGTCCAAGGCCAAGAATACAGCATCCAAGGGACCTGATAATATCCCTGGCTGTGTTCTACATGAACTACAAAATGAACTGGCACCACATCTGTGTGCTCTGTTCACTCACAGCCTCACCTCAGGCTTTGTCCCTACTGAATGGCACACTGCTACAGTCATCCCTCTCCATAAAGGGGAAGTGACTACAGACACTGGAAATTATCTCCCCATTAGCCTGACGAGTCTGATATGTACGGCTATGGAGCGCATCATCATGGACCTGCTTAACAAGGATATAGGTAATCTCCAAACTCTAGACCCCACACAGTTTGGCTTTGTTAAAGGGAGATGCTGCTTGCTAACCTGGTTGACTTCTTTGAGACAGTCACCAAGGCTGTGAATAAGGGTGAGGTAGTGCATACAGCCTACCTTGATCTGGCAAAGGCCTTTGATACCATTCCTCACTCAGGAATTATTGATAAACTCACCAAACTAGGCATCAACCTCTATATCACTTGGTGGATTGCAAATTGGTTCACAGACAGAACCCGCAAAGTGAAAGTAGCAGATTCTAAATCTGACTGCTGACCAGTCACGAGTGGAGTCCCACAGAGATCGACCCTAGGTCCTCTGCTGTTTGGCATCTACTTCTCAGATGTCCAGACCAGCACAGAGGGGCTCTGGCTGACCAAGTTCACCGACGAATACAAACTGGGAGCCATTATCAACTCCCCAAGTGATGCAGACATCCTACAGAAAGGCCTCACTGACACCAATGACTGGTGTTGGAGCCATGGCCTTAAGCTTTACACCAAAAAATGCATTATCATTCCCTTTGGTAAAAACTCAGTTTCCACTAATTACCATGTCGATGGGAGCCCACTGAACACTGAAGGTGTTATAAGAGATCTGGGCACCCAGGTTGATGTAACCTCTGCTTCGACCAGCATATTGCCATTGTGGTCAGAAAGTCTTTCCATAGGGCACATCTCATAACCAAGGGTTTTGCATCCAGGAAGAAAGAGGTAATCATCTCTCTCTACTCATCCTTCATTAGACCGGTCATCGAATATAGCACCCCATTTTGCATGTACCTCAACAGATACCTGCAACAGCTGGAGAGGCCACAGAAGTACCTCACAAAGAGGATCCTAGGCCTCAAACACATGTTGCATATGGACAGACTTAAGAAATTTCAACTGTTCTCTGTCTCTTATCAACTACTTAGAGGTGGTCTCTGCTTGACATACAAAGCCATGACCGACCCAGCCCTGCTAGAAGTGCTACATCTAAAGAAATCCTAATCCCTCTGCACCACATGCTTGAGAGATCTCAACCTCATTACCACAATCAACAGAACATGCTGGAGGAACATGTTCATCACCCAGAGACTGCCCATACTCTGGAACAAGCTGCTTATTCATGTCAAGCAGAGCACCTCTCTGACCCTCTTCAAGAGAAACCTTGATGAGTTGATGGGTAACAGAAAGTTCACCCCGGGGATCACTCCAGTGGCTCTAATGGATAGAGGCACTGGGAGCTAATATTGTGCAGCACGATGACAGGGCATTTTTATGGGCTAGACTTGTAAAGGCTCCAGGACCATTAGCCTAGTACACATCTATGAACCTATTAACCAATGCCTACTATGCTGACTTAACTGTCTTATCTCCTTAACTGACCTCTGCAAAAATTAAATGAAGCAGCACTTATTTACCAGCATTTTTGCAGAGGGGCAACACCCTGCTGCTCTGGATGTGAAGACTCTGATGTGAAACACCCAGTATCTAAGATATACTGCCTTCAAGGTGGCAACAACATGGAGAAAGTGAACTTATCTTATCTCTGAGGTGTTGCAACCTCCAAAGTAGTATGTTTACACATTGAGGGTGTGAGTGGGGACAGACCCCTCACATCAGCAGGTAAACAATGAAATTGTCATGGTTAACAGCTGTCACAAAGATATAGTTGGTGGTAGTAAGGTGATAAGAGGTATGTCAGTTATGCCAAAGTAGATCTACATGCATGCACCTATTCTCATTTTGCAACATGGGCCATGGGTGCAAAATACAAAACAGCAAAGAAAGCAAAATGTATATATTTAAACAAATCGAGCATATTTTTCTGTCTTCTTGTCAGAAGTGCAAGTCTTGTTCATTTTGAAAAATAAACTACAGTTCAGACACGAAAGAGTAAACTCGGAAACTCGTAACGTATGTAAAGCATTTTTTGCCTGCACTTCCATTGATGTAACAGTCTGCACTTGCTCACACCCCTTCCACTTACATGTTTAACTCTTGAGACAACTGTACATCAGAATAAGGCAGGTGTACTTCAAGGTACCACAGCTTCAGACAGCGTAGGTCCCTCCCCATTTGCACTTTCATTTCTGTTATTCTAAGGTGTTGCAGTTACTGTCCTCATTACTTCAAGTCACCTCACGTGAATGCTTTCAAGAAAGCTACATCTGATGAAGTACAGGCGCAATCTGAAAGCCTTTTTCTGCTGATTGTATGGTAAGATTGAGTACATGGTAGATCAGTGATAAAGCTGTTTTGTATCCATAATATGCAAGGAAGTATGTCACAGTAGTGAGGCATTTTATGGGTTGGAAGATGTGCAAGGATTTATTTTTAAAAACTCTTTAAGTTATAGAGAAACATAAGAAAAGCAGCTACATGTAAGCAAGATAAATGCATGCAAAAAAGGCACAGGTGGCTTTACATGATACATGTATTACTGCACACCCAGGGGTGCTGTGAGGCATTAGCATGGCATGCTTTATTGCACTTTTTAATGGGTATCAGTATTTCTTCTCTTTTTTTTTATTTTAAATTTTGTATTTAGTAGTATATGTTTGAAAAATTATATCTGTTTTTAATGTATTTAACATAAAGTTGTTCCTCCGTCCATTTCAAATAACTGATTGATGTACAGGGTTGTACCTTTTTAACTATGAGTAATTTTGATATGAAACTATTATTTTCAAGGTAGTCATTTTTTTTTTGAATTTCTTAATCTGTGTAGTGCAGTAATCCTATTGGGCTCATTTCAGTCTCCGCCTAGGGAAAACACAATAGTTATTAGTTACATGAGGTTATATACAGAATGAAATACACAGTTCAATATATATATATATATATATATATATATAGATCTAGGACTGTTGAACGAAAGTTCAACAGTGTGAATCCAAAATCACCAAATGCACTTTAACGCAAGCACTTTTACTGAAAAAGCACTTTTGTTAAAGTCCGTTAAAGGAAAAACAACAAAAAGGTGTTTATGCAGGGGAGCTGTGCCCCCTTGCACCCCCCCATGTGAGGGGCTGTGCTCCCCACACCCCCCCTTCTTAATATTCTCACTCCGAGATCGCACTACACTGGGGAAAAGGAAAAAAATTTCCTTACCTGCACGTAGTATGATCTCCACAACAGTCATTCCCCCACGACTTCTTCTGGCTGCAGGCATACATACGCAAAAGTGCTTTTTCGGTTAAAAGTACTTTCACGTAAATATGCTGGCCATTAAGCCTTCGGTGAAAAGCACCGTTGAGCATCAGTCCTAGAACTATATATATATATATATACACACACACACATAAATATGCACACACATATATTATTTATGATAGTTGGTCTGAGGAAGAAAAGGCAATAGATAAATGACATTATGTACAGAATTAGGTGAAAAAACACAACCTATACATGCAATATATCCAGAGTGGAAATCAGAGTTGGCATGCTGAAAAAATCGCAATCAAAAGTAGAGACAGAGCAAGATATGTAGATGGAAGAAGGGAATGAAGAGGTTAAGTTACATGACCAGAGAGGCAGCAGGTACATTTTCCTGGAGTCTTGGAATGTGCTTTAATTTGTGAATGGAAAATGAGGTAAGAGAATTTATCTTTGAGAAAAGAAGGGAGACAGTCCTGCAGTTTGGGACCAAGGATTGAGGAAAGCATGGTGTGTGCAGCAAAGTCTAGTTTGTAGGGGGGGGGGGTTGCAGGAGAGGCCATAAGTGGTTAAGATGTCTAAGGTTGTATGTTGGTGAATCTCTGAATAGTCTGGAAGCTAGTGGAGAGAAGGTGTCATTCTCGATAAGTATAAATAGTTGAGAGACAAGTAGAAGGTTAGCACATGTTTTCACAGGTCGTAGTTTAGCTTTTTCAATGGTTTTGCAGTGTTGTTCATTTCTTGGGAAAGTATAATGAACCTACAAATGGCATTTGAAATGAACTGAACGGTGGATAGATTTCTTTTAGAAGCTGCAGCAATTAGCAGGAGACAGTATTCTAGCTGAGCCAGTAAGATACCTTTACTTATGGCATTTCTGCAAGGTCTGGATAGAAAAGGGAAGATCCTGTTATCACAGAATAGGAGAGGATTGATTTTTTGTGTGCAGTCCAAGTAGAGTTGGAAGTTTAGAAAGGGGTCAAACCAAATCTGTAAGTATTTGAATGAAGTGACATTTTCAATAGTGTTATTAAGATGATCAAGGATTTTTAGAGGCTTAGAAATTGAAGTGAGCTTTTGGCTAGTGCCCAAAAGCATTGCTTTTATTTTACAGGAGTTTAGTAGCGATTGTTTATCATCGACCCATTGAATAAGGGTATGAAAATCATCCTGAAGTTTAAGAGGAGACAGAATGGTTAGAGTGGAATAGGACCATGGGGTCAGCATAAAGCAGGAAAGGAAGATGGGTAAGTCAAAACGGATTGTGTTAATGTAGTTAGAAAAGAGGAGATTAGCCAGAAATGAGGAACGCCTGTCTCAGAGAGACTGATGTAGAAGTTGAATAACTGAAATTAACTAAGAAGTGACGGTTAGAGAAGTAGATGTTCTTCATTCCACATTGCTGCAGTCCTAACTATTGGGTAGTGCGCTGTCCAGTCGGCCCGAATACCAAAGTATATGGCTGACGTCGGTCACGGCGCATTAGACTGACGTCAGTACGTCAGGGTACTAATGCGCATGACCGACGTCATATCCTCAGTCTTTTTTGCCGCATGGTCCGATGCAGAAGCAGTTTTTGCGAGTGCAAGTTGGCGTTCTGAAAGTTTCTGAAGTCAGAGTTTCAGACCGAATCAAAGTTGGCTAAGTACCCCGTTGGGGAATATTTTGGTTTTTTCTTGCCTCAGTGTTTAACCGGATGTCAGAAAAAGTGAATAACTGTATTTCTTGTGGGAAACAGATACCTCATAGGGATTACCATACTTTGTGTATACCTTGTTTAGGGCCTGAGCACGACGTTGTTGGATGCCACTCTTGTGCTAGGTTTAACAAACGCACTATTAAGAGAAGGTTAGACTGTGCCAGGTTAGTGTTTGGGAAGCGTTGTAATTATAAAATGCCGTCGGATGCTCCGACGCCCGCTTCAGCCAAAAAGCGCAAGGACAAAGCGGGGAAGCCTAGAGTGGAAGAACCGGCAGTCCTGGACGTCGGTTCTTTAGAAGGCTCAGTGGAGCCGGAGGTTCTGCCAGGAGTTTCTTTGGAGTCTCAGGGAGAAACTTTACTGTTGCAGGATGTAACTCAGGAAGTAGGCCAGCCTGAAGGGGCTTCTCAGGTGGCTGTTCTTCCCTCTCTTCCTAAGGTGGTTAGGGCCTCGCCTTCTGTTTCTAAGGCTTCTTTAAGAGGCAGGCCTGCTTTAGCTTCAGTGGGGGTTTCTCCGAGTGTTTCAGGGTCTTTGCCTAAGAAGCATATGCTAAAAATGGCAGAGGATTTGATTACAATGATTAGAGGTTCTATGCCCCCTCCTGATAAGAGGCCTAGGGTGGAACCTGAGTTTCAGAGTTTTGAGCAATGTTCGGAGGCTTCTGAGTCTTCGGCTGAAGACTTGCAGGAGTATCCTCCTTATTCTGATTCTGATGTGGATGATTCTACTCCTTCAGCTTCGCCTCCTGAGGATTTTTCATTTTCAGAGACTCTGCATTCCATGAGGGAGCATTTTAAATGGGAAGGTCAGGATTTCTCTGATTCCAGGAAGAGGCTTAGAGAATTCTTGTTTTTACCCCAGCATAGGCCTTTAGCTATACCTCCTGCTCTGAATGTGGTAGAAGATGTTTTTGCAGAGGCTTCCCTGAATCCTGACTCTTTGCCTCCTGCCCCAGTTAAACCGGATAGGTACTATAGGGTGCCTGAAGCCCATAAGTATCTTTTTAAGAGTCCTAGGGCAGACCCAGAAACTGTCTCTCAGGGGCCTAAAGGTGTGAAGGCTTCTGTGGTTAAAAATCCTGTTCCTCCTGATAAAGAGGCAAGGGCTTTGGATAGATGGGGAAAGAAGGTGTATACTTCTTCCACTTTAGCCACGAGGGCGTTGAATTGTCAGTTTCATATGTTAAAATATCAGAATTATCTCCTTTCACAATTGAAGTCTAAGGTGGATGCTCTGGCTGAAGGTATTGACTGTAAAGAATTGCAGGATTTAGTTCATGTTTCTGAACAGGTGGGTAAGCATTCCTTGCAGTGTGGTTTTGATGCTGTGCAGGCCTCCTCGAGGGTGGCTGCCACTGGTTCTGTTCTTCGTAGGCATGCCTGGTTGAGGGATCAGAACTTAGCTGAGCATGTTAAGACAAGGATTTTGGATGCTCCTTTACAGTCTGATGTGTTGTTTGGTTCGCCTGTGGAAGCTGTTTTAAAGAAAATGGAGGACAAGGCTAAGTCTATGCAAACTGTTAAGGATTTTTTGCAGGTGCAGCCTCAAGTTTAGTAGAAATTGGCCTACTAAGGGGTGGACTTATCCTGCTTATGATTCCCAGTCTAGGGGTAGGTCTAGACGTGGTAGAAGCAGAGCTCAAGGTTCTTTTAGGCCTAGGACAGGAGTTCACCTGCTCAGACTTCTGGTGAGGGCAGGGGTCAGTCCTTTCGTAAGCAGACCCAATGACCTGCCTTTTCAGCTGCCTGTGCATTCTCGCCTGGCAGCACCTTTGGGAGGAAGGCTGTCTCTTTTCAAAGAAAATTGGGATTTAATTACCCAAGACAGATGGGTTCTGGATATCATTCACCACGGTTACAGGTTTTATTTCCATACCTTGCCTCCTTTCAAAGGCATGCGGACATTCCTTCTCTACAAAGAACAGAGGCTCACAAGCAAATTTCTCTGTTGCTCCAAATAGGGGCTATTCAGTCAGTTCCTGTGCCAGAAAAGGGCCTAGGATTTTATTCTCGTCTGTTCCTAGTACCAAAGAAGGGGAACACGTGGAGACCAATTTTGGATTTATCTATCCTCAACACTTATCTGGACATTCCCAAGTTCAAAATGTTGACGTTACAACAACTTTTACCTCTGCTGGGCAAAGATCACTGGATGGTAACTTTAGATCTCAAGGAAGCTTACCTTCATGTGCCAATAAGACTAAGTTGCAGGAAGTATCTGCGTTTTCGAGCTGGAAATTCTCATTATCAGTTCTCTGCATTGCCCTTTGGCTTATCTACTGCGCCCAGAGTATTCACAAAGGTTCTGGCTCCAGTGATAGCTTACTTCAGGCAAAAAGGAATTCAAATCTATCCTTACTTGGACGACTGCCTGATTCTGGCTCAAGAAAAGGAGGATCTTCTACAGCATTTGGAATATGTCATAGCAGTGCTAAGATGCCTAGGGTATTCTGTGAACGAAATAAAGTCCAGTCTAGTACCCTCTCAAGACATGTGCTTTCTGGGTGTGAGACTGAATACAGCAGCCCAGATGGCCTTTTTAACCCCGGACAAACAAAAGAATCTTTCCAGTTACTTCCATCAACTATCTCTTCAGTCCGGGCTGACTGCAAGGACAGTCCTTCAAGCCTTAGGGTTCATGGCATCTTGTATTCTGGTGCTTCCCAATGCCAAACTGCATATGAGGAAGCTACAATGGTATCTCAAAAATCTGTGGACACAGCACTGCCAGGATTTGGACACTGTCATTCAAATAATACCTTGCATTCAAAAGGAATTTTTGTGGTGGGCTCAGGAATGTCACCTAAACAAGGGACTCTCTGTGACCCGGCCAGAGGCAAGTCAGATTCTAACGACAGATGCCTCAGATATTGCTTGGGGAGCTCATCTAAATGGAAAGTGGATACAAGACAAGTGGCCTGCCAGACTACAGCATCTACATATCAACATGAAAGAGATGTTAGCAGTCCAGTTTGCATTAATGGCTTTCAAGGAGTTACTTCTTCCAGGGCAGGTGTTGATTCTAACAGACAACACAACTGTCATGTGGTACATCAACAAACAAGGGGGAACACATTCTTACCCATTGTGCAGACAAGCAATGATTTTATGGGAGACTGCGCTCAGTTTGCAACTAACTCTTCAGGCAAGGTTTCTGCCAGGAGCACAGAACTCCTTAGCAGATGTATTAAGCAGACAAATCATGGATCCCCACGAGTGGAAACTGGATCTTCATGTATTTCAAAAATTGACAGTGTCATGGGGAACTCCAGACATAGATCTGTTCGCTTCTCCACTAAACCACCAGCTGCCAAAGTTTAGGAATTTCATCACACAGCTTGGAAAGTGGATGCTCTTTCTTTCAGTTGGAAAAATCTTCATGTGTATGCCTTTCCACCTCTGCCTCTTCTCCCAAAGGTGCTTCTAAAGCTCAGACAGGACAAGCCAAGGATGATTTTAATAGCTCCAGATTGGCCTCGGCAGCACTGGTACCCATTACTGAGGAGTCTGGTAAGGAAGCCTCCATGGCCTTTACCCTTGATTCCACACCTGTTGTCTCAGAAGGACGGTCGTCTGCTCAATGTCAAGCTTCACTCTCTTCATCTAACAGCCTGGCATATTCTGTTTTGAAAGACAGCAGGTCTCAGCTTCCTCAACAAGTTTTAAATGTGATTATGGAAGCCAGAAGACCTAGTACAAGGAAAGTGTACGCAGAAAAATGGAAGAGATTTTTATTTTGGACTGCAGCAAAGAATTTGGAGATTTCTGAGCCTAATTTGAGTGTGGCTCTTCAATATCTTACTGAGTTATTGGACAAAGGTTTGTCTTTCTCTTCTATTAAGATTCATGCTGCAGCAATTTCAGCTCACTATGATTGTGACCCACCATTGTTTTCGCATCCTTTGTTCAAGCAATTTCTTCGAGGGGCAAAGAATATAAGACCCCCACGTAGAGCTCCTACTCCTGCTTGGGACCTCAATTTTGTGTTGGAGAAACTTACTCTACAACCTTTTGAGCCTGCGGCTACTGCTGAACTGAAATACTTGTCATGGAAGACTGCTTTTTTGTTGGCCATTACTTCCGCTAGAAGGGTTTCTGAGTTGCAGGCCCTTATGGCGGTGGAGCCTTTTTTGATTTTTCATAAGGATAGGGTATCATTACGTACTAATCCTTCCTTTATGCCTAAGGTGGTTTCTAGTGTGGCTTTAAACCAAACTATTCATTTGCCTACTTTTTATGCAGATCCCCAAAATAAAGGGGAAAAGATTTTGCACACTTTAGATGTACACAGGCAATTGCGTTATTATTTAAGCAGGACTAAGGATTTTAGGCAGTCTCAGCAGTTGTTTGTTTCTTTTGCTTTGAGTTCCCAGGGCAAGCCTGTGTCAAAACAAACTATTTCTAGGTGGATTGGGTTTTGCATTGCATTTTGTTATTCCCATCATGGCAAGGAGATTCCAGCTGGGATTAGGTCTCATTCCACTAGGGCTACTGCCACTTCAACAGCATTTCTAAGGGGGGTGGCAACTAAGGATATTTTGGAGGCAGCTACTTGGAGTTCAGTGCATACTTTCTCTAAGCATTACCACCTTCCTCTCTACTCTAAGTCTAGGGCTGGTTTTGCCACAGCTATTTTGCAAGGCATGTTATCAGCTCTTGCTTCCTTATGATTTGCCAGCCTCCCTTACCTCTGCTTTGGGATTCTATCCAATAGTTAGGACTGCAGCAATGTGGAATGAAGAACATAGTACAGTTTTGTACCTACCATAAATGTAGATGTTCGAGG
This sequence comes from Protopterus annectens, assembly GCF_019279795.1. NCBI lineage: Eukaryota > Metazoa > Chordata > Ceratodontiformes > Protopteridae > Protopterus > Protopterus annectens. The sequence continues at coordinate 873,344,042 of NC_056743.1, read as the reverse complement.
ATCCACATTGCTGCAGTCCAATTTACCCTCCCTCCTGCCCCTCTGTGTTTAGGGATGGTTCTGTAGGTGAGATTTTATTCTGGTACCTTTGTATATATTGTATATATTTTTGGTGCAGGTATGTTTGGTGTTTTTGGTTTTGGCCTTGTCTTTTTAGGGTCTTCTGACATCTGGGGCAAGAAAAGACTGAGGATATGACGTCGGTCATGCGCATTAGTACCCTGACGTACTGACGTCAGTCTAATGCGCCGTGACCGACGTCAGCCATATACTTTGGTATTCGGGCCGACTGGACAGCGCACTACCCAATAGTTAGGACTGCAGCAATGTGGATCCTCGAACATCTACATTTATGGTAGGTACAAAACTGTACTTTTTTGAACCAGGGCAGTGTGTCATCATTAATTCTAAGTCTTTTGGATTAAGCACTTGGGCTTCAGACCAGTTGTTTTACATTAGGAAGGTTTGTGGCCTGCACTGTGGTGGCAGGACAGGTAGCTTGCATCCTTCTAAGTTGGGAACTGCTGATTGAGAGCTCAGTGTCTGTTATTCTTAAAGTGTATTAGTTCTGGTTTATGCACTTGGGCTTCAGGCCAGTTATTTTACATTAAGAAGGTTCGTGGTCTGCACTCTTGTGGGAGGAGAGGCTGGACTCTGCCCTTCTGACCTGGGAATTTCTGGTTAAAGGTTTATAGTGCCTGCATATTTGAAAGGTTTCTTACTGAAATTGGTACATTGCTGTAGCATAGACTAGATCCAGGCCTGCTGAATCTAGTTTTGTTTGTATGCTTGTTTGTTTGCTTATTTCCCTGGAATGCTAATTCCACCTGAAACGTGGCTTCTCAGTGCTTCTGTGGATCCCTAGTGATATCTGCATTGCTTACTGTACTTATGTCCTTGTTTCACTTGAAAGAAAGTTACTGTTTGTCGTTTTTGCATTTAAGTTACCTGTAACACATTGCACTTAAGTTACCTGGCACTTGCTAACTAAAGCAATTATATAAGTCAGGACTAAAAATTAAAAGCACTACACCCTCCTCCCCATTGGCCCTTGTTTTCAATTATAAAGGAATTCCCAATATTATTCCTAGCATGTCCAAAGGTCAGTTGTCAATCTCCTCTCCGGTCCAGCTGGTGAATCTGGAAACTTGAGGCAATGTTACAACTGCCTCATGTACACAGACAACCCTCTCCTCCTCCCAACAAATTCCAACACATGTGAGAGATGCAACCATATAGCCAAACTGGAGGCTAAGCTCTCTCAACTCAGTACTGGCATTACCAGTCAGTAGGATAAGGAAACCACACTCACTACAATTCCAGTCTCACATAGACCTACCACGACAGCAAATCAAACACATAATCACACAAAAACATACTCGGAGGCTCTAAATAAAGATCTGCCTAAGCAGCAGAGACCTCCAAAGAAGACACCCAAGCAACCGCTACCCCAAAACAAAACACGTGCAACACATATCTCACAAAGCCAGTGTGCCAAACAGTCACAGCCCATAAGGCTAAACAACACACCTGATACACTTGTAATAGGTGACTCTATCGTCAGGCACACTGACGTCCCGCTTACCAGGTTGAACAAGGAGAAGATCACGGTGAGCAGCCTGTCAGGCGCTAGGATCCGCCACATAACACAAGCACTCAGGTCACTCCAAGGCAAGTACAAATATGACTCAGTCATTGTCCATGCTGGTGTGAATGACCTGAGATGTTCCTCCCTGGACTACATGAAAAGAGACATAGAGGAGTTCTCTGAGCATGTAGCCCAGGCCGGTATGACCCTGACCTTGAGTAGCATCTTACCCTCACCAAGAATGATGCCACAATATGAAGACAAGATGATCAATTTCAACAATTGGCTTAAGTACTGGTGTCATTCAAAGGGGATCCAATGCCTGGGATGATATGCTCGACAAGCCACGATGCTTCGCTAGGGACGGCTTACACCTGTCACCCCTGGGCTTTCGGATATTGGCAAAGGCTCTTGCTACCCCCATAGTGCCTTTTTCAGGCAAGGCTCAAAAGACAAACCCACCTCCATAGGTTTCACAAGGGATAAGAAACTAAGAGTAATGCTGCTCAACGCCAGAAGTCTAAACCTCAAGATGCATGCACTCAAAACTCTCTTTAGCATGGAGAACATCGGTATCTGTGCAGTAACAGAAACCTGGTTCAGGGCTCCCGAGAGCACCCCAGCACTACCAGGTTATACCTTATACCTTGCTTTTCAGCCCCACAAAAGGAGGGGGAGTATCGATATTCATCAAAGATACCCACACCTCCAGGTTGGTGGCAAAGCATGAAGCATCAGAAGCATCTCTCCAAACACCATTATATTGGGCGACTTTAACTACCCAAACATAGACTGGGAGCATTACTCTAGCTCCAACACCCTAGCCCAAAGGTTCCTAGAATTCATAAACTCAAATGCTATGGAACAACTTGTTACCACTCCCACAAGAGGGGAAAACATACTGGACCTGATCATCACCAACATGGGGACTCTATGCTCCAGACCAGAAGTGTATCCCTCACTGGTAAGATCAGACCATAAACTGATCTCACTGGATATTCATATCCTGACCCCACCCCCTGCCCAGAAAACCACAGTGAAAAACTTCTCTAAAGCAAATTTCACACTCCTCAAAACCGAGGTGGAATCCTTCAAAGCCTCCGGGCCTCTGGAAAATACGGCCCAGACCGCAGAATCCTTTATAAATGCATTGTATGAACACCTTCAGGAATGCATGGATCATGCAATCCCAAATAAAACCAAGACCCAATCCTCCAAAGGCAGACATCCTGAATGGTGGACCCCAGCCATAAACAAACTATGCAATAGAAGGAGGAAGCTACTACATGATAGAGCAAAATCCCAAAAAGGGAAGGCATCTCTGATCAGTATTAGCAAAAAACTAAGGGCACTCATAAAATCGTCTAAGGCCAGCTTTGAGAGAAAAATTGCACAGGGGCACTAAGGATAATCACAAGGCTTTCTTTAGTTATGTTAGGAACCTGGGTAGGAATTCCCAGATATGCTCAGAATTAGTCCAAAATGACAAAAAATACACCGAACCCACAGACATTGCCAACATCCTAGCTGACAGGTTCAGCGCAAACTTCTCCCCTCCCACCAAAGGGCAAATATCTATCCCAGCAGAGTGCTGCCCCCCTGACATCTCAGATACTCAGGTAAGAGCCGCCCTCTCCAAAGCAAAAAACACAGCATCAATGGGACCAGACGGTGTCCCGGGCTGCATCCTACATGAACTCCAAGAAGAGCTAAACCCAAACATAAAACTACTGTTCAATCTCAGCCTTACTACAGGATATGTACCCAAAGAGTGGTGTACAGCAACAGTGGTCTCTCTCCACAAAGGTGGTGCCTCAACGGACCCTGGAAACTATCCTGACTAGCTTGGTCTGCAAAGCTATGGAAAGGATAATCATGGACCTCATAAATAAAGATATTGGGGACCTACAGACACTGGATCCTACCCAGTTCAGCTTTGTTAAGGGCAGATCCTGCCTCTTAAACCTGGTCAACTTCTTTGAAACAGTCACCAAGGCCATCGACGAAGGGAAGGTGGTCCACACAGCCTACCTGGACCTCGCAAAAGCCTTCGATACAATACCCCACACGGGCATTATAGATAAGTTCACCAGCTTAAATATAAACCCTTATGTCACTAGATGGGTTGCAAACTGGCTCAAGGACAGAACCCACATGGCTAGAATTGCTGGAGCCATGTCAGACTCCAAACCAGTTACAAGTGGCGTCCCACAAGGCTCAGTCCTGGGACCTCTCTTGTTCGGTATATATTTCTCGGAGGTACAGGCCAACACAGAAGTACTGTGGCTGACCAAGTTCGCAGATGACTGCAAACTGGGCACCATAATCGACTGTCCAGCCGACATAAGCATCCTCCAAAAGGACCTCATAGAAACAGACAACTGGTGCCATCCATGGCCTCAAGCTAAACGCCAAAAAGTGTATAGTCATCCCCTTTGGCAAAAACAAAGTGCCCACAAATTACCACATAGGTGGTAATCCATTAAGTACAGAAGAAGTAATTAGGGACCTGGGGACCCAAGTTGATAGCAATCTCTCATTTGACAACCACGTGGCCAAAGTGGTTAGAAAAACATTTTATATAGCCCACCTAATCATGAAGGGATTCACATCTAGATTAGGGGAGGTCATCGTGCCTCTTTACTCATCCCTCATCAGGCCCATAATTGAGTACAATGCCCCTTTTGGGATGTACCTTACCAAACACCTGCAGCAACTGGAAAGACCCCAAAAGTACCTCACCAAGAGGATCAAAGGGTTCAAACAGATGCCATATGCTGCCCGGTTAAAGAAACTCCAGCTCTACTCAGTGGCATACCACCTGCTCAGAGGCGACCTGTGCCTGACGTATAAAGCCATGTCCAACCCGGAATTAAGGGACATGCTGCACTTCAAAAAATCCAAATCCCATCGAGTTACACGCTCAAGAGACTTGAACCTCAGCACTGAAATAAATAGGACATGCTGGAGGGACAGATTCATAACCCAGAGGCTCCCTTCCCTCTGGAATAAAAATCCCAGTCCAGGTTAGGCAGAGTCCCTCATTGACTCTCTTCAAGAGGAATCTTGATGAGTAGATGGGAGATCGTAGGTTTACCCCGGGTATCACTTCTGTGTCACTGTTAGACAGAGGCACAGTATACTAACCTCAAAAAAGGGCATAGCAAGATTAATTTAAAATGGGTGGCGAAAGCCAAACATACTCTGGCTAGGCTTATAAATGCCCTAGGGCAGATAACCTAGTATGAACCTATGAACCTAATGCCTATTTCAGTGGGATGGTCTCGGAAAATTGAGTGATTGACAAGGTCAAAGACTCTGTTGAGGTCAACAAAAATTGCTCCAGTAGTTAGGCCTTTGTCCACTCCAAGAAAAATGTTGTTGCTTAGTGTTCAGATATCTGTGGATACAGTGTAACCAGTCAAAAAGCCATCCTATTTTTGACAGAGAAGGTGGTATTGGTTGATGTACTGAGTGAGTTGCAAATAAAGTAATTTTCCAGAATCTTTACTAGGGTAGGGAGAATAGAAACAGGTCAATAGTCTAATGGATTGGAGGGCCTGGATTTCATTGGGAGTGGTTTTACAATGGCATTTTTCCAGATAGTAGGCATAATATTAAGTGTAATACATAGGTTGCAGGTAGATGGGTTTCAGTGAGGTTATGATGCAGTCTAAATAAACCATGGATGAAAGTTGTCAGTATTGGAGGGGTAATCAACTTTAATCTGTTCAAACAGAGTGTAGCTGCCCTTAGAGGTGATAGTTCTGAAGGAAAATGTAGGGATGTGTGTAGGGGTGGTGGGAGTGTCAGATGCAGTTTGGGATTGGCTAGAGAAAGTGCAGGGAAAGTTACTGAAATAAGAAAGGAAATCAAAGGCAGAAAGTCTAGAGGATGCAAAATTCATGGAGGGAAGGTTTGTCTGTCCTGTAAGATGGTTTACCTCTAGCAGAAGATTTTGGGTGATTTTATTACTGAGATTTGGTATGACTTTTATGATAATATATAGCTTGCTTGGAAAGACAGTGCCCCACCAGCATTTCTGCGCAGGAATGGGCGTGGCTGAAATGATTGACAGGGCAATCCTGTGTGATGTTGCATGGTAATCATGGGTGAGTGACAAGCCGTGCAGATTATAATGTGTCATGGTGAATATTCATTATATGATCGTACTTTGGCGTTCTTGAAATACAGCCATTCCAAGGGAGTTTTTCAGTATGGAGTTAGTATGTACTATACGTTTCTACAGGAATTGTTTTAGCAGGGGGTCAAGCCCCCCTGCACCCCCATGTGTCTTTACTAGATTTGTTTTGTAGGAATTGGTTTTGCTGGGGGGCCAGCCCCCCCCCCTACACCCCCCCATATTTCTTTAATATACTGTTGTGCAGTAATTGCTTTTGCGGTGGGGGGGGGGGCAAGTGTACTTGCCACGTTACAGAAGCAGCATGAAAGTGCAGTTTTCTACCACCAGATCTCACAGTTGCTTATGTTCGTGCCTTATCTATACTGCGTTCAGGTTGTAGTCAGAAGTGTGCTTGAATAATTAATTGTAGTACATTTAGTATTTGAAATGTACAGTATTGCATAATATCCGTGCACAGTGAACAGTGATAGAATTGCAGTTGAATCATTGTTAAGGGGTACTTTTAAAAATATATTGCATTCCGTTTCTGTTTTTTTATTTATTTTTTTTTTGTTATGTAGGCAACACCAATAGCTAATATGTGCATATATTTCTATATTCTATACTTGGGATTTACGTACTGTAATGCACACTTACAGCAGCTCACAGATTCAACTATTTAGAAAGTCCTGCATATTCATTTTGATAACAAAGGTCTTCACATGTTTATTCAGAGTAATACTAGCAAGAAAAGTCATACGCAGGGTGCTGGGCGGAGTTAGGGCAGTCCTTGCTACAGCACATCTGGTGGGGTAATGTTCCAATACAAAACCAGACTGTAGTTAGGTGAAATGTTGTCTGTTTACAGTAGTAGGAAGTGCTTTCCAAAAATGCCATGCCGTGTGAGTTGTAGAAGAGCGTTAAGCTCATAGGTTAACCAGCTGTTAGTTTAAGGTTTGTATAGTCTTTGGATTACTAGGATGCAGGAGTTTTACAGGTCAGTCAGTGTAGAGGTGAATAATTCTACAGCAGTGTTATGGTCAGACGAACTCAAAACAAGTGACCAGTCAATTAAGGAGAGGGTGGATTTAAGTTTAATGTTATTCTATGATTTATTACAGAAAGATGAGCTGTGTACAAGGATGATGGATATGAAAACATTTTAAGTGAACCTTTTATAAAACCATTTTATGCTGTTGAGCAATTCCATTTGTAAATGTTGTCTCACAGCCTTTTTAAAAATTCTGCTCTGCATCTGAGGCGCACTTATTCAGTATCATAGTTCAGGTGGTAGTCCATAAATAGTATTCTGAAAAGCTGAACTCAAAATGTTAAGTTTTGGCAAACTTATTGACATTTGTTGAATTTAATGTTAAAATGCTGCCCATTTTTGCTAACCGGTTGTTTTGCAGTTTCACTTTTTAACTATGCGGAATTTTGCTTTGACATTTAGAGAATAGTCATTTTAGGGACTGTCCTGTTAAACGTGTTTCATTTGTAAATGCTGTCTTGCAGTTGTTTAGCAAAGCACATTGTGGATCTGAGTTGCACAAATTCAGTGGCATAGTTTTGGTTATGTGCTCCTGTGCTGGTATGTTGCAAAATCTAAGCACAAACTGTTAGCTTTTTGCAAAGCTATGGGCATTTGTCAAAATTAATTTTATGGGAAAAGGTATATTGCTTATTTTAACTAACTGATTTATGTGCAGTATTATAACTTTTTAAATGTGGAATTTAAGTATATTTTTAGAGTAGTTATTTTTCAGAGATACTACTGTCTAGCGTGACTTTGTTAATGTTGTTTCACAGTTGTTTTCACAAATCGCAGTTTGGATCTGAATTGTACCAGTTTACTGCCATATTTCAGGTGGTAGTGGCTCACAGATGAAAAGCTGGACACCTGAACTTAAAATATTTTAAGTTCTGACAGAATTATGGGCATCTGATTAAAGTCATATATTAAAAATATTTACAGGATTTATTTACTTTTTAGTGATGTCTCTTAGTGTACGGATTTTCTGGTAACAGGTTTTACTTCTGGTGTCTTTTTTACATTCACTTTTTCAAGGTATTCTCTGATTTTTCTTTTTCCTGTTATGAGGAAGTGAAAGTGTTTTTTGTAAAAGTCAGTGTTAATGGTGAAAAAGTGACTGCTGGTAGGATTTTGATGTTTGTGAAGGAGATGAGATGTGTGAGTGAATGTGTGATCTAGATGGCCTACACTATTTTCCTCCCATGTGGCACAGCAGATCTGATGCACAGGTAGCTAACAATCTGATTGGTTAGGGATCCAAGTTGCTCACGTGATCTACATGCATTACTTAGAAACTGAACTAACTCCTATAAATAACGGGAAGTATTCAGTAACATCAATTCAGCAAATGGAATAAGGTCAAATTACACCAGTTTTACTGGCGTTACCATTCAGTGGTTTACAAATCCACTGTGTCTTTCATTTTTAAACAGATTTTTTAAATTATGTCATATTATGCTTATAATTGAATTTGTAAGCCTCATCACATTATTAAGAGGGCTTAGGCTGTTGCTACCACCATAGTGCCTTTTTTAGGCAAGGCTCAAAAGACAAACCCACCTCCATAGGTATCACAAGGGATAAGAAACTAAGAGTAATGCTACTCAACGCCAGAAGTCTAAACCTCAAGATGCACGCACTCGAAACTCTTCTTAGCATGGAGAACATCGATATCTGTGCAGTAACAGAAACCTGGTTCAAGGTTCCCAAGAGCACCCCAGCACTATCAGGTTATACCTCATACCATGCTTTTCGGCCCCAAAACTTGGACCGTACCACGAAAGGAGGGGGAGTATCAATATTCGTCAAAGATACCCACAACTCCAGGTTGGTGGCACAGCACGAAGCATCAGAGACTATCCATGTACAACTAACAGTGGGTAAAACTGCCTTCCAGTTTATAGCCTGCTACAGACCACCCTCCGAAACCCAGGAACCCCACTTGGCCTTCCTGAGAACACTGGAAAATATAAAGGTCTCTCCAAACACCATTATATTGGGCGACTTCAACTTCCCAAACATAGACTGGGAGCATTACTCTAGCTCCAACACCCTAGCCCAAAGGTTCCTAGAATTTATAAACTCAAATGCTATGGAACAACTTGTTACCACTCCCATAAGAGGGGAAAACATACTGGACCTGATCATCACCAACATGGGGACTCTATGCTCCAGACCAGATGTGTATCTCTCACTGGTAAGATCAGACCATAAACTAATCTCACTGGATATTCACATCCCGACTCCACCCCCTGCCCTGAAAACCACAGTGAAAAACCTCTCTAAAGCAAATTTCACACTCCTCAAAACCGAGTTGGAATCCGTCAAAGCCCCCGGGCCTGCGGAAAATATGGCCCAGACCGCAGAATCCTTTATAAATGCATTCTATGAACACCTTCAGGAATGCATGGATCATGCAATCCCTCCAAAGTCAGATGTCCTGTCTGGTGGACCCCAGCCATAAACAAACTATACAATAGAAGGAGGAAGCTACTACATCATAGAGCAAAATCACAAAAAGGGAAGGCATCTCTGATCAGTATTAGCAAAAAACTACGGGCACTCATAAAATCGTCTAAGGCCAGCTTCGAGAGAAAAATTGCACAGGACACTAAGGATAATCACAAGGCTTTCTTTAGTTATGTTAGGAACCTGGGTGGGAATTCCCAGATATGCTCAGAATTAGTCCAAAATGACAAAAATACACGAACCCACAGACATTGCCAACATCCTAGCTGACAGGTTCAGCGAACTCCCCCTCACCACCAAAGGGCAAATATCTGTCCCAGCAGAGTGCTGCCCTGCTCACATCTCAGATGCTCAGGTAAGAGCTGCCCTCTGCAAACCAAAAAACACAGCATCAATGGGACCAGACGGTGTCCCGGGCTGCGTCCTACATGAACTCCAAGAAGAGCTAAACCCAAACATAAAACTACTGTTCAATCTCAGCCTTACTACAGGATATGTACCCAAAGAGTGGTGTACAGCAACAGTGGTCCCTCTCCACAAAGGTGGTGCCTCAACGGATCCTGGAAACTATCGCCCCATAAGCCTGACTAGCTTGGTCTGCAAAGCTATGGAAAGAATCATCATGGACCTCATAAATAAAGATATTGGGGACCTACAGACACAGGATCCTACCCAGTTCGGCTTTGTTTAGGGCAGATCCTGCCTCTTAAACCTGGTTGATTTCTTTGAAACAGTCACCAAGGCCATTAACGAGGGGAAGGTGGTCCACACAGCCTACCTGGACCTCGCAAAAGCCTTCGATACAATACCCCACTCGGGCATTATAGATAAGCTCACCAGCTTAAATATAAACCTCTATGTCACTAGATGGGTTGCAAACTGGCTCAAGGACAGAACCCACATGGTTAGAATTGCTGGAGCCATGTCAGACTCCAAACCAGTTACAAGTGGCGTCCCACAAGGCTCATTCCTGGGACCTCTCTTGTTTGGCATATATTTCTCGGAGGTACAGGCCAACATGGAAGGACTGTGGCTGACCAAGTTCACAGATGACTGCAAATTGGGTGCTATAATCGACTCTCCAGCCGACACAAGCACCCTCCAAAAGGGCCTCATAGAAACAGACAACTGGTGCCAGAGCCATGGCCTCAAGCTAAACGCCAAAAAGTGTATAGTCATCCCCTTCGGCAAAAACTAAGTCCCCACAAATTACCACATAGGTGGTAATCCATTAAGTACAGAAGAAGTAATTAGGGACCTGGGGACCCAAGTTGATAGCAATCTCTCATTTGACAACCACGTGACCAAAGTGGTTAGAAAAACATTTTATGTAGCCCACCTAATCATGAAGGGATTCACATCTAGATCAGGGGAGGTCATCGTGCCTCTTTACTCATCCCTCATCAAGCCCATAAAAGAGTACAATGCCCCTTTTGGGATGTACCTTACCAGACACCTGTAGCAACTGGAAAGACCCCAAAAGTACCTCACCAAGAGGATCAAAGGACTCAAACAGATGCCATATGCTGCCCGGTTAAAGAAACTGCAGCTCTACTCAGTGGCATACTGCCTGCTCAGAGGCGATCTGTGCCTAACGTATAAAGCCATGTCCAACCCGGAATTAATGGACATGCTGCACCTCAGAAAATCCAAATCCCATCGAGCTACTGGCTCGAGACTTGAACCTCAGCACTGAAATAAATAGGACATGCTGGGGGGACAGATTCATAACCCAGAGGCTCCCTTCACTCTGGAATAAAATCCCAGTCCAGGTTAGGCAGAGTCCCTCATTGACTCTCTTCAAGAGGAATCTTGATGAGTGGATGGGAGATCGTAGGTTTACCCCAGGTATCACTTCTGTGTCACTGTTAGACAGAGGCACAGTATACTAACCTCGAAAAAGGGCATAGCAAAATTAATTTAAAATGGGTGGCGAAAGCCAAACACACTCTGGCTAGGCTTATAAATGCCCTAGGGCAGATAGCCTAGTATGAACCTATGAATCTAAGAACTGACCATAGAGAATGCCATATGTAGTCAGTAGGCTGAAATGCATCATATGGAATACTTTCAGGGTAGCTGATTCTTTTTTATGGTTAAGCCAAGCTTTGCCATTCTAAGAGGGGGATAAGGGGAAATGGTCAAGCTTAAACTTGGGTCAGTTATCTGAGATGAAGCTTATACTGTGCATAATTATACATATTTCCATGTTGTAATGGGCACTGCTAGGTAGGGATAACCTGTAAATGTAAATTCATATTTAAAATGTAAATACATTACAGTTTGCTGAGCACTGCTGACTGAAATGCAAATTCCTGAAATAGATCTGGGGGTTGAATCCTCAGTACTAGACATTTTGGAAGTAACAGCATTAAGAAATCATCAGAGGTATACGAAGCATTGATGGTGGACTCTAATCTGCAGTAACTTCCTGATGTAATTAAGTATACCAACTCCAAGTGTAATGTGTACTGGGACTAGTATAATGTTACCCCAGTGATCTGTGGTCTGGCAGCAGGCATATTTAATGGCAAGGCTTCTCCATTAGTGATATTCTGCCTGTCAGCTGTTAGCGCTATTGTTTCAGAAATCCCCAATACTCATGACCACAGCTTGCACATCCTTCGGGCAGTGGTGCTCGATGACCCCAAATACTCATGACCATAGCCTGCACATCCTTTGGGCAGTGGTGCTCGATGACCCCCAGCTCTCACGACCACAGCCTGCAGAACCTTTGGGCAGTGGTGCTTGATGACCCCCAATACTCATGATCATAGCTGCACATCCTTCGAGCAGTGGTACTTGATGACCCCCAATACTCACGACCACAGCCTGCACAGTCTTTGGGCAGTGGTGCTCGATGATTGTGATTTAGAAAAAAGTTCATCATCCCAAACTCAAACCTAATAAATCATTGCGTTCACCTTGTTGTCAGTACAGATTTTGTAGGGTATACAGTTTCTACCACTTTAATGGATATTTACTGGAAGTTATTATTAGTCTGGTATTTCATCTGGAGAGAAAGAATATTAGAGAGGAAAGTATGTATAGAACAGTAACCAGTAAAGAAAATTACTGGCTTTTTTTCCTATTTGGAAATTATTTTAAAATGTATGAAAGTGCATCTCTGACTTCTTTTCTGTCATTGCCAGCAGCTAATGGGTTTATACCGGCTTTGACTGCCATCTAGCATGCACACTTATGACTGCTTTGGGAAGTAAGAATTGATAACATAAACTTTTATAGGTTTTACCCAGTAGGGCAAAGCCCTTGGAAGAACTCACAAAGGAAGTCTCTACGCCAGCCTTTATGTACAATCCTATGTCAGGGATTTGTACAATAAAACATCCAAAAAAATTACATACTTAATCAAAAAGTGAAAACTGTTTATCATTTTTGTTTAAATCTCTCTCTGAGAGTTTGAGTTCCTTCCAGCAGATTTTGTTTTTCACTCAAAATGAGGACAAGTGTGAGTAGGTGTCAGATCAGTGCAATCTTTGTTAAAGAATTAGTTTTAAACTGAGTGCATATATGCAGTCTGCACAAAACCACAATCCCCAGCAAACTTTTAATAGGAGGAGACATGGTCCAGGGAATTAAGTTGGAAATCAAAGCACAAGGAAGAACTGCAGTAACAGAAACTGGAGGATGTCCTGAGTGAGGAAAAGAGGCATGAGGTCAAGCCTTGGCTGTACGAACCTCTGTTGCTAGGACAGTAATGGATAAGCCTGTTAACTCAACACAAAGTAACTGAATCAAACCACAGCACTGGGAGGAAACATCTTCAGTTTACTAAAACAGGATGTACTGCACTTCATACTCTGACAATTTCCACTTTGTTTTTCTGAGAATGTGGCTTAAAAGTTTGGTAAACATTCATTTCTAATTTCTTTTAAATCCTAATTAATTCACGGCAAATATAGTTTTGATGAAAGTGTCATTTGAAGTTTTCTTGTTAACAACTTAAGATGTAGTTTCAGATTTTGTGATCCAGGCGTTGTTGCTTTGTCCTTTATCTACATTTGAAACCAGGCTGCCAGGCACAAAATGTAGGTCTCAGGGAGGTATTAGTTATTCTGGGGTAGTCTACTTGCTACCTTTCTTCATGGAGACGTCTGAGCATGGGATTACCTAGTTGTCTGCATACTGCAGCAGGTTATCAGTGTAACATATAATCTGATATTGTTAATTCTCGTTCATTCCTTACGTATGGGTATCAGTTCCAACCTCGGAACCTACCCGGCCATTTTCCAAGCTCACGTCAGCTTCAAATTCTCGAGCTAAACTCTTACCCACAATCCCCCTCTCCTTGTTACCTGAGATTTAGTTTGCCGCATTGCCATTCGGTCGTGTCAAGCTACTTCTCTTGAGCTAAGTACAGTCATTTGTTGTTTAATAGTTTTACAGATTACTTTTCTGTCAGAAAAGTTAATATTTTATTGTCTCTTACCCTATCGCATGTAGTGTACATAATTTCTTCAGGTTTTTCTGCTTCTTTCTTTACCTTTTTTACCGCAAGGTATTCTCTCTTTACCATCATTGGTAATCTTTTCCCTTTTCTCTCATACCTTCGGGTACTCTCTTGTACCATTGCTGGTACCTATTCTATTAATTAATTTGCTGTCATGGCAGATAAGAAAGGTAGTCTGGGGTTTAAGTGGTGGTCTGATTGTGGACATAAACTGCCTATTTCTGATGCACACTCTTTGTGTGTTTATTGTTTGGGAGCTTCCCGTCTGTCTGTTGACCCACCCTGTACTATTTGTAAGAACTTTTCTAATAGAACCTTGTTGGAAAGGAAAAACAAGCTGTTACTGAAGGGACTTCTAAAATTTCCCCTTTCAGAGGCTATTTCTGGGTTGGAGGCCTCAATCCCTCCTAGAGCCCATAAGAAAACCTTGGAAGTTCCTACTAAGGCTAAATCTTTGCCTTCATCCCCGGCTGGGGACTCCCGCCAACCAAAATCTAAAAAGGCTAAAGTTTTGGCTCTAAAGCTCATTCAGTCAGCCCCAGTGCTTTCTGTGCCTAGACCTTCGGCACCAAGGCCTTCGGCTCCATTAGTGATCTCGACTCCGTCTTCTCCTGCAGCCTTTTTTTATATCGGCACCAAGGGGCTCCTCGGTTTAGACTATTACCACTGTATCGGCACCAACCATTCAGTTGGCGCAGACCTTGACCGCGTCAGCTCCGAGATCTTCCTCGGAATCGACACCTTTATTGTTGACTCCAGTTTTATCGGTCCAGCTTCAGCACTGACAACCACTTCGGCACCGATCCCTGTGTTGGTGCAGACTATGACCTTGGCACCGATGACTTCTTCGGTGCAGACAACAATAGTCCAGTCTCTCTCAGCACCATTGTCCTCGGTGCAGACAGATAAGATGGACACTGAGTCTGCCTCTTCTGTGGACAGGCCTGTTTCTCCCTCAGTCTCCATGAGGTCCACTAGAAGCCTTTCTGAACATGATGCGTTGCGTCTTGTGGACCAGGTACTCTTGGCCAGAGGTATCCCACCCCTCAGGAACTATCCTTCCTTGGGAGTTGATCACCCATCTCCAAAGACCCCTTCTTATTCTCCTCCTTCATTGCCTTTGAAGTCCATGGATATAGCACAGTCTTCCTCTTCTGCAGTCCCCTTTATGGATCTCAGTAAGGAACCACAGTTGCCTTCATGGCAAGAAAGTTTTGCTATGACCCAGGATGTCAGTTGTGACACGCATAGTTTGCTGCTCCACAGCCATCCAGAGACTCCATGTCGGTAGGCTGAGCCACTTGGGGGGGGTGACCCCTGTCCTAGACATGCACTCCTCTTCGGGTGGACCAGCCTTCCAACTGATGGAGAAGGCTTTCGCTGCTGCTGGCAATACCGGACTGTCTATACCTCCACCCTCCTCTGGTACACTGGTTTCACAAGTCGCACCTAGCGGACACCGGGTGCAAGGGCCGCAGGACATATTCCCTCAGGAATCCCCTTTTCTGCTATCTTCTCCAGCTTCTCCCACTGAGGAGGTCCACCGGAAAGGTTTGTGTAAGAAGAAGCACATGGACTCCACAGAGGAGTCCCACACTGAAGACACAGATTTCGATGAGGGGGAAGGATCCCCTCGGTCACCCTCTGAGGTATCCTTTGGTGATATCCTCGAAATCCTGAAACAGAGAGGTGACTGGCATTCCTCTAATCCGACCTCTGAGGAATCTGTGTTCTCTGAGGAATCTGTGTTCCTGCAGGCTTTTTGCATCTGGCCCCCTACCTCCTGGGTTACTCCACCTGCTGATGAACTTGTCCGGCTCATTGTGCAGCGTGCTTGGAAGGCTCCTGATACCATCTAAGCTATTCCCCGTAGGCCAGATAAGATCTTGTCCCCTTCTGCTTCAGATTCCCATTGGTCCAATGGTCTTCCTTTGGATGCTTTGATGGTGGTGGCTGCAACAAAAAAGGATCTGGGAGAAGAAAGCCAGACTGTCCATCTGCCTAACAAAGAGTCCCAGGCCCTGGACAGGATAGGGAAGTGCACCTTTGCTTCAGCGACCTTTGCTATCAGGTCCCTGAATTATATGGCACATTTTACCAGGCTTCAAAGGGATCTGGTTTCTGAGCTCTCTGAAACCTTGGCTGGTGCCGTGTCTGATGAGGTCCATGACAAAGTGGCCTCTCAGCTGGCCACCATTGAATCTATATCTAACTCCTCTATGCAACTGATATGTCATGCATCAGAAGGAGCAGCTAGAGCAGCGGGTTCAGCTGCGGTCATGAGTCGACACGCCTGGATGCACTTGTGCAACTTCGCGGAACCCTTTAAGTCTTCTTTTCTTAACGCCCCCATTGAGGCCTTCTCGTTGTTTGGGCCCAAAGTTAAAAGCATACTGGCCAGATGTAAACTGTACGGTAAGACCCTTTCTAATATAGGTGTGCGTTATTCTTCCCTCAATGTGCTTTCTCCCAAAACCAAAAGAGTGGGAAGATATGGTTCAAGAAATCTCAGGGTCCTTTCCGTGACACACAGGCCAAGTTCTCCCCAGGGGCAGAGGGGGAAACTCACAGGGAAGACACTCTTTTCAGGGCAGAGGGGGTCCGTGTAACCAGGGTTCCAGGGATTCTTTCCCTGGTCAATCCTACCAGTGCTCCTGAAGAGCGGCCCAACTCCTTTCCTCTGGAGGTGGTTGGGGGACGTTTCTCCTTGTACCCTTCTGCCTGGCTAACCATCACCACCGATTCTTGGGTACAAAGGATTATAACCAGAGGTTATCATATCCCCTTCGATCTTTGTCCCGTCCCTTCAAAAAATCTTCCTGACGTTCCACCCAGTCAAAGGGAAGAAGCAGCACTAGAGATAGAAAAGCTGCTAAGAAAGAGAGTCGTCCATATAGTCCCTCCAGACCAGATAGGATCCGGATTCTACTCAAGACTATTTTTGGTGCCAAAGAAAACTGGGGACTGGAGACCAATTTTGGATCTCAGTGTATTGAACAAGTTTGTGAGAGTACAAAAATTCCGGATGGTCACAATACAGTCTATCCTCCCGCTTTTGGAAAAAGATGATTGGATGTGCTCTATAGATCTTCCAGATGTGTATTACCACATAAAGGTGGACAGGCCATCAAGATTTCTGTGCTTCCGTGCGGGAGCCAGTCACTACCAGTTCAGAGTATGCCCTTCAGACTCTCTACAGCCCCCAGAGTGTTCACAAAGTGCATGGCAGTTGTCACAGCTCACTTGCAACTTCAAGGATTCCAGATGTTTCCATACCCAGATGACTGGCTCATTTCCGCCCCCATCAGACATCTACTGGAAAAAGCCCTGGCATACTCTCTCCTCACTGCTCAAAGGCTAGGGCATAACCATAAACTGGCAAAAATCCAATCTCACCCCATCTCAGTTGACAGAATTCATAGGGGTTATCTTGGACACAAAAAGCTGCAAAGCTGCTATTCCAGAGCACAGAATTCTAAGGATAAAGCAACAGCTAATTACAATCCTTTCAAGGGAAAAATCCATGGCTCACTCAGTTCTACAGCTGTTGCGTTCCATGGCAGCCTCCATCACCATTGTTCCCCTGGCCAGGTTTCACATGAGGCTTCTACAATGGCTACTGTTCACCCAATGGTATCCTTTCCAGCATCCTCTTTCAGCCATGATTCGAGTACCCACAGGTGCAAACAGGATTTAAATTGGTGGATGACACACAGTCTCTCACATTGGTCTCGCCCCTTCTCCCCCCAGCAACCCAAGGCCACAGTGACCACGGATGCCTCCCTGATGGGGTGGGGGGGGCTATGTCATGGACAGACAGTCCAAGGCACTTGGTCCGAACTGGAGGCCCATCTGCATATAAATGTTCTAGAGCTGAGGGCGGCGCTTCTGGCGTTGCAAGCATTCCATCCCCTGCTGCCGTCTGGGACAATTGTGATTCAGTCAGACCACATGGCGGTGGTCTGGTACATCAACAAGCAAGGTGGAATCAAATCTTACCCCCTTTGTCGAGAGGCCATGAGGATATGGCAATGGGTGATGGCCACCATCAGTTTTCTTCTAGCAACGCACATTCCCGGGAGTTCCAACGTGATAGCAGACAGACTCAGCAGGTGCATTCTTCAACCTCACGAGTGGTCCCTGAATCCCTTGATAGCAGCGGAAAGCTTCCACCACTGGGGCCGTCCTTGCTGTGACCTCTTTGCATCCCCGACCAACTACAATTCCCCCTCCAGGACAGTCACCCAGGGATGCTCTAGTCCACGATTGTCCCTCGGATCTTCTTTATGCATTTCCACTTTTTCCCCTCTTTTTCCAGTTTCTGAAGAAAGCCCGTCAGTTGAAGAGCAAGGTGATCCTCATAGCACCATATTGGCCTCGGTAGGTTTGGTTCCCCTTCCTGTGGTCTCACCTACTAGATCGACCATGGATTCTCCATCCAACCCCGGAGTTGATCTCACATCCACAGAACCTGATTCATCCAAACTTGAACAGCCTGTAGCTCACGGTTTGGCTACTCCAATTCCCTTGATTGCCAGACAGAATGATTTTTTTTTTTTACCAGTACATGATATTCTCATTGCTTTTCATAAGTCCTCCACTAGAATTACATATCTGAGCAAGTGGAAAAGATTTACCTGTTGGCTGAAAGATAAACAAGTAGACCCCTTTTCAGCACCAGTGTCGATAATCCTAGACTATCTGGCCGACCTTTTTCAATCTGGTCTATCGGCCTCTACCATTAGAGTTCATTTGGCTGCAATTTCTAATTTTCATGAGGGTGTACAAGATTCCTCCTTATGTCCCATAAATTGTGCAAGACCTTCATAAAAGGTGTGAATCATCTGAAGTCACCTTTTAGAGAACCTATTCAACCATGGGATTTGTCATTAGTTCTACAAGCTCTGACAATGTCACCTTTCGAACCAGCCTCTTCTTGCAACCTCAAGTATTTGTCATGGAAAGCCTTGTTTTTGGTCGCCATTATTTCTGCCAGACATATTTCTGAGCTTCAAGCTTTATGTATCAAGAGTCCTTACTTGATTTTTCATAGAGATAGAGTGTCTCTGAGAACTAATCCGTCATTTCTGCCTAAAGTGATCTATGAAATGTCCATTAATCAAGCCATTGAATTGCCAGTTTTCTTTCCCAATCATTCAAACAGAGGAGAGTATTGCCTACATACCCTAGATATCCACAGGCAAATCCATTTTTACTTAAACAGGACTAAACACTTTTGTAAATCTGACCAGTTATTTTTGGCCTTTTCTGGACCTAGATTAGGATCTGCTGTTGCTAAGGTCACATTATCTAGATGGTTGAAGGACTGTGTGATCTTCATTTACACACAGCGTAATATCTCATTTCCTACTACCATAAAAGCTCATTCAGCAAGGTCGGTGGCAACTTCTGCTGCCTTCCATGCCAGAGCTTCTTTACATGACATCTGTGCAGCTGCAACTTGGGCTACGCCTCGTACCTTTATCAGTCATTACATATTGGATTTGGCCTCCAGGGGAAAAGCATCTTTCGGTTCTATGGTGCTCGGGAATGTCCTTCCATGAGAACCTCCCAGGAATAGAGGTAGCTGGGGACTCTGTCCCATGTGTAAGGAATGAATGAGGATTAACAATATCAGATAAAGAAGTTATGTCTTACCATAATGTTCCATCTGTATTGTTGATCCTCATTCAGTCATTATGACCCTCCCTCCTGTGGTTTCTAGTGGATCTCACAATCCGGTTCTCTTAGGTTATTTGACCAGAGGTAGCCTCTACCTTCTTTGACTTGCAAACTCAATCTGAGGTAACAGGGAGAGGGGGATTGTGGGTAAGAGTTTAGCTCAAAATTTGAAGCTGATGCGAGCTTGGAAAATGTCCGGCTCGGTTCCGAGGTCGGAACCGATACCCATGCGTAATGGCTGAATGAGGATCAACAATGCAAATGGAACATTATGGTAAGACATAACTTCTTTTTTCATAAATTGTTGACCAATGCTGTAGTCTCAGAGAACTGAGTTATACGTGTGTGTACCTTTTGTAGTTTGGACAGCAGTGTGTTATTCATCATTCTCTGAACTGCCAGATTTGAAATGACTAAACCTTTCTCATTTATATGCTGCATCAGCAAAAATTTACCTTCCTGAACCTGGATATAAACAACATGGAGTTATACACTGTGCTACTTTTGAGTGGCCTGGGCTTAAGGTTCTGGAGCAGCCCTCTCCCCCAGTTGATTCCAGCATGAATGGTGACTAATCTGTTAGCTTTACTAAGACAGTCTCAGTACTGCATCCTTAATGAAGACTGTTGAATATCGAATATGGTTCCACTGACACCGATGTACAAAGATGGCTGCTATTGAATAATCTACTCCGAGGTCTTAGCCAAGGGAGGCAGATAGGAAGTCAGTCTGCAGTATGTCACAATATAGTGGTAGCACATCTCAATGCAATGGGAGAATGTCACAATATAATGGTAAACTGCTATAAACTGGTAACATTACACCCCATAATTGGTTTGTTATTAAGTATGGCCACATGTGTCTGCATAGTGTAAGCTATCAGTCTTAAGTACTTGAATGGTAGTTAATCAGCTGTTGAAGAATTGTTAGGCTTGATCCTTCTTAAGCTTCTGACTGATGATATGCTTGGACAGCAAATGTTATAAGCTGGATGGATGGATGAGGTCAATTATTTTTAATATGTTTTGGGATAGTGGTTTGTAAAAGTTCTAGTGAGGGTATGAACTGGAGATAAAAACTGTTAATTCTGACAGCCATTCAAGGTTGGCTCCATGGTGAAGAGTGATGGAGTCATGACTGTAATCTCGCTAAGCTGAGAATGACTAATGGGCCTAAGAGCTTGAAGATCCAGCTGAAAGGGACGGAAGTGAGTGGCCAACAGTGTCTCAGCCAATCCAGGGGGAAGGGAGGCAGACCACCCTCTGGGTATGAGTGCCCCCTGCTGAAGGACAAATGCTGGCTCATGCACATAGTGTGAGGACAGGATGGAAATTTACTAACGTTATGTGCGTACAATTTAAATGAGCTTGTTGAATGGAAACATGTACTTTTGAACTGGCATATGAGCCTTTGCTATGGCAGTGTCCTTTCAGCCCATCCCCCAAGAGTGGACATTAGGAGAGGCAAAACTCCTGAACCTGCACAACATGACAGTCTTCTGAATGCCAAGCCTGTCCACACATTTCTGAAAATAAGGCTGAGGCTCCACTAAGGCAAATACCCAATGGAGAGAGGATTTTTTTTTATGTGGGATGCTGCATTTGACAGGACAACAGTAGAGACAGAGCCTATTGTTCAAACCATTAGACTAATGCACTTGAAGGCAAGGGGCTACAGATAGAAGCAGACAAAAGAAAAGTAATGTAATCCATGATTCTTTCATCATCATGTTTGTTTAAATGAGGCAGAATAGGAGATGTTTATTCATTGGCCAGAGCACCTGTACCTGTTAAAACAGATTTCTGTATTTTAGTCATTATAGCTGCTAGTTCCAAAGGCAGATGCTTTTGGTCTTTCTAGATTCAGGCTTACTTTGTTTCTCAGTGTTTTATTCGTTTTCATTCAGTATTAAGTATTTTTATAAGTACTGCAGGCTTATTCATTAACATGGAATTTCTCTCTCAAGATACTTGTGTAGCTTATTTTTATTTTATTTTGGTTTTTTGCCTGCCTGCAGCTGATAAGATGATAATTCCATGAGAGCAGTCCTCACTGGCCTCGCATCAGCTTTGCAGCTAGTCAGTGCATGGCAGTCAGGTTTATTAATGCTACAGTAACCATCAGATCTTTTATTATTGTTTATTACTGTGCAGTTCCAGGAATGTAACATTAAAGCGTGAGGTTATGCTCTCTTGGGGATTTATCTTTTCCTAAGATGGTGCAGTCTTCAAGCTGGTATACATAAGGAGCACAGGGTGTGGCAGTGCAGCCCCATACATAGGGTTGCAGGGGGACCCCCACCTGCAAAAAAAAAGCTTTTTTGTGTAATTTGATACACTTAATACTTGCATCATATTTGAGTGTTTATAATCTTTTGTCATCACTGTTTTATGAGGTAATCAAAAAAGTAGGAATTTTATTAGGAAGTCCAGACAATTGTGTGACATGGCATATCAACATTGAAGGTGGCACTGTCATATGCAGTGACAAAGTATGAGTGGAGCAGTCAAATAGCCTAGACACCTCAGATGCATGCCAGAAGTCAGTGTGCAATGGATGATACTGTTTGTCCTATTGAAGTTAAAGCCACACATAGAAAGTGCTTCAGCTCTGCAGTCAGAACTGACCTGCCTCTTAGTAACCAGGCACTAATCACATACTGAAGGATTTCCATTCTCTCCTTTACCCTGTCTTCATTTCAGTTTCCCCACATAGCTACGGTCTGCAGTTACATTCTCCAGACCCCAATCTTATTTCCTGATTCCATTCATATCCTTATCTCCTGTTTCTACCCATATCCTGACTGTAAAAGATTACGTACATAATGTGAAATAACTTCTTAGAACGTGTAACACTCATAGGCGCCGGATGCTGTTAAAGACTTGGGGGGGGGGTGACAGGGGCACTTAGTGAACTAAAAAGGGTAATTTTTTTATAACTATTTGCTACCACAACATAGGTTCACTTGTAGGACATTTAAGCTTAGCCAATTCCCTTTGGGTGCTTGAATTAACATTTTCTGATTGGTCTTAGCTATCCCCATGGCTGATAATTGTATATTAGCCCTAGTGAGAACAACTGTGATCATACCATAGATAATTTGAGGGGGCCATGTAAGGGATGCAGCATTTAGGAACTGCCTCTATCCATTAGTGGCATGAGGGGAAATCCTGGAGTACATTTTCTGTTATCCATCCTTAGATCCGTGTTGCATTTGAATATGGATGGATGAGCTTTGCTTTATTTTTATGGATAGTCTGTTCCAGAACAGTGGTAGCCTCTGTGATATATATCCATCTCTCCACAACATACAGTTTAGATACCTGGACTGAGTATTTCTGATGTCATTTGACTCACTGATGTTCAGTAGGTCCATCTGTATTATGTCTGAGGATGCTTTGTATGCCAGACATGTCACCTCTAAGCACTCTGTAGGATACTGAGTATAGTAATAAATCTTTGAGGTGATCCATGCAAGACCTATTGTTTAGGACTTATATCCTTTTAGTAAGGTATCTTTGAAGGTATTCCAATTGTTGCATGGGACTGGACAGATACATGCCAAAGTGGGCATTATACAAAATGACTGACATAATGAGAGCTTTGTAAAGGGGGACAATAACATCTCTAGATCTAGTCACAATCAATTTGTTTATAAGCTGTGCAATATAGAAAGGCTTTCTTATGACTCTGGGCACATGTTGGTCAAACGTTAGGTCACTGTACACACAAGTTCCCAAATGCCAAACAATTGGATCAGTTCTCATTGGGCATTGTCATGATTTTGACACCAGTTATTATTTGGGATACACCTTCCTGCATGATGGTTAAGTCATTTGGGGATTCAATAACTTCTCCTAGCTTGCAGTCATCTCAGACTTAGCTTGCCAAAGCTCTTTGGTATTTCTTTTTACTTTTGAGATGTATATGCCAAACAGAATAAGTCTCAGCACCGAACCCTAGAGGACTCCATTGGTGACTAGTCTCTTCCCCCATTTTGATGTCCTGCATCCTGTGAGCCAAGCTGGGAATGCAGCTGGTGATGTAAGTGTTTGCTCCTACATTATTCATCTTTTGCACTACACCTGAGTAGGGGATTGTGTCAAGAGGCTTGGCCAGGTCAAGGTAATGTGGTGTGAACTGTTTTACCTTCATCCATTGCTTTGGTAACAAGAGTAAAGCTTAAAATTTGCCCATGATTTTGAGCCTTTCACACTTTCCTCTAGGCTGTTTTCAAACACATTTTTAGGGCCATGCATGCATTTATGCATTCCTTGATTCACCTTCCTGAGTGTATTAAATTATATTCCTTGTATATAATGCAGCACACTTAAGTTAGAGCGTATTTTAAATTTATTGTTTAAACATTTTTCCAGTAGGCAATGAAACAAAAATGCATTAACCAATAATGACAAACCTGCCCTATTCAGAATATTTCCATGATAACAGTCTACTTCCACACACAGTTGCATTTTAAATTTATTGTTTGAACATTTTTCCAGTAGGCAATGAAGCAAAATGCAAACAACAATAATGACAAAACTGCCCTATTCAGAACATTTCCATGATAACAATCTACTTCTACACACAATATATAAATACAGAATCACAGTAGATGGTAAGCCATAGCATGTTGCACAGTTTCTTGAAGTTATTTTCAATGGGGGGGGGGGGGGGCAAAAGGCCAAAAACCAGGGACACATTTTAAACATTACTTGTATAATTTTGGAAAGTTGCTTGCATAGAATGTTGTGTTACCACCATGCATTTCACTGCCAAGTCTTGAACCCAGCAGCCTGTGCACTACAGTCGGAGCAACATACCACTAAGCTAAACCAGCAGTTTCTTAAAAGACAGGAAGACAAACTTAAATGGCTGTCATATCATTTAGTGAATTCAGTTCTCACTTCTCACCGTAGCTCTCAACCTCAGTTCTCACTTCTCACCATAGCTCTCAATCTCTTAGCACAAAAATGTAGAACAAAGCCAATAACAGGGGAATACAGCCCCAAAATAGGGACACATTTCAAATACTGATTTTATAACCTTAGAAAATTGCTAGAATACAAGGTTTTGTTTTAACACTCCTGAAAACCAGAGGAACAGAAAACATGTGAGGCATAAATTCAGAAGTGATGGTGGCTAGGGACTTTAGGCTCTTTTTTATCTGTGCCCAAGGTACAAGGTTTGAGCCTGAGTACCTCTAGCCATCAGACGTATCCTGTTGGGGGCATTTACACACACACACACACACACACACACACACACACACACACACACACACACACACACACACGCACGCGCACACGCACACGCACAACCCTAGAGTTTGCAGCTTCCCCCCAGCCGATAATACATTCTGGCAGCTAAGTCTGCAGTAATATAGAAATAAATCAATTCCTTCTCTCAGCAGTAAAGTAGCACAGCAGCAGCTAACTCCCGGAAATAGCAGCAGCTATGAAAATTGTCCATTCCTTCTCTCAGCAGTACAATGCAACAGCCTGAAAACTGTCCGTTCCCGCCCAGAAATAAGTGCGCACAGCTAAACGCATGAAAATAATTCAAATGGGGGAGGTGTGATCTGATCTCCAAAAGTCGGGGGGCTCCCCTCCCCCCTTGCTCTATGGTTCCGGCACCCATGGTAACACTGCAACTTCACTTCTTAAAACTGTATGTCATCCTTTTTAAATTATATTATCAGCTTTGTTTTGTATAATTTTACTTTGTTTGTACTTCTGTATTCATTCTTCCTTACCCCCAGTCTTAGACTGAAAGAGGTCACAATTGCTTAGGGGTCTATCACAGTAAATAAATTCAACTAAAAGTAATTATGTAACTCACAGATTCATGTAGTAAGTAAACTAATTAGTGAGCATTTTATGTTCCATCTGCTACACTCGTTGCCAGAAAGAAATGTTTTTTTTCTATATGTGTAATGCCTCACACATTCAAGAGCTGAAAGAAAATAACACAAATAAAAGGATTCTTAAAAAAAAAAAAAAAAAAAACAAATATTTCTTCTACAGATATTGGTCATGTGCCTTACAATTGACTTCCTGTAAGTAACCCTTCACCACTAAATTTATCTGTTTGACACCTGTCCAATCTTCTCTCAGTCATGCTCCTTTCAAATAGACTAAATCTAAATCCTCATTTTACCCATTCCTGTGACCCCCTCCGTATTATCTCATAATATAGTCATGATCCCAGAACTTAGCATATTGAGGCCAGAAGCTTTTTCTGGTAAAATGCAGACACCAAAGCCTGCATCTGTCTTCATAATTCAGTCATTACGTTCAACTCTTGACAGATAACTCTCCTCTTCTGGCTAGGTACCCACCCTTATTTTACAACTAGCTTTCATGTTTTTAGAGAGAGATTATAACAGGGGTGGATGTGCTTATCATCAGGTCTACTTCACTTTGTTGAAAACCATAATCATCTAATACCTTTTTGTCGAACCCTATTTGTTGAAGCCTTAATCCATCGAATGTGCATTTAAGCAAAAATTTTCCCAAGGAGAACAAACAGTGGGCCATCATCTGAAATTTGTCTTTCACCACTGTAGTGTGATCTCGGAGTGGGTATGTATAGTTGCGGGGGCTTTAAATTTTTGTGATGCTCATTTGGTTGGCCAAGTGTTTTTTTTTTCCACTGGGAAAAATTTTGTGTAAAGGCACATTTGATGGATTAAGGCTTCGACGAATAGGGTTTGACAAAAAGGTATTCAATGATTTGAGTTTTCGACAAAGTGAAGTAGACCCCTTGTCATCTTATATCTTTTCATCAGCAACATCTGTATCCCTTGTACAAGGAGCTGTAAGATGGTAAGAAATTGGATCTTTGTAGAAATTATCAAAGGGTTAAAAAGGTTGTCAATGGATGTGCTTGCAGTCCTTCTTGGGGTGACAGTAACATGACCTTCCATTTTTCTCTGTATAACACAACCTCAGATGGAGTGATATGATTATCTTATGCAACTTAACTTGCAGGCCACATTTCACTTCATCAAAAATTACACTTCATTAAAAGCTAGATACAGAGCTTTGCTACAGTAGGCTGTCCCATCTAGTTGCTCCCCATACTAGGTGGAACGCTGGAGCTTTCCAGGTTACAATGTTAACCTGCTCAGAGTCATATATCCAAAGGAATAGTCAATCATTCTTCTTTATGGTGTTAGTGATTATTGTCAGATCACCTGCAGTTTTAAAAAAGCAAGACCTAGCCCTCCATCCATCACCATTAAATTCCCTAGCATCCAGTAGACTGGTATGTATTCCATCTTTCTAACCCTTGACAGTGGAGACTAGTCACTTATCACAGTCATTCTGGTTCTCTGTGTAGGTCTCACTGCCTTTACTGAAATAGTCAAGGTCTCCAGAAAAGTGCAAGGCCACCATGCCTACAAGGACAAAGGGTGGCTACATCAGGAAGGTAAAGCCACATGAAAGCTGTCACCATGAATTTATGAGCACTTACTTGTAATCCGAACCAAAAATCTCAATAACAACTTATATATAGTACCACCTGAAAGTCCTCCAAGATATTTAGACAGTAGGGGAGGGGATGCAAACAGCATCTTTCAGGTTAGACATGATACCATTATGCTCCTCCTGGATTTGAATGAACAAGGGAGTTTTAATGATGCTTTGAGGTTAAAATCTGTAAGACAGCAATGCTGATTTATTGTTTGCCTGGTGACTTTCATATAACCAGTCTGCAAACAAATATTATATTTTGAGTGACATCATTGTTTAAATATTCCAGTCACTTTGGTTATATTTTCATTTGGTTTTCATTACCTGGATTCAATTCTCGATGTACCAGAAATAAACTCAAAATAAACACTAAAAACAAACCTCACTAGCAGAATCCTTACCTAAACAGGGTATATAATAAAAGATGAAACCTCATGGCCAAAATAAGGAAGAGCAAAATCACTTAACAACAAGTGCTGTCTTATACAACTAAGCAAGAAAATAAGAGGTCTATTTAAGTCCAACAAGGCCAACTGTGAGGAAAGGACAGTCTCACAGGCTAAGGACAGTCACAAGACCTTCTTCAGCTACGTCCAGAACTTTAAAGGTAACATCCAGCAGTGTGCTGAACTGGCGGTAAATGTTACCACCTTCACCGACCAGGGTGACATAGCTAATCTACTGGCTGATAAACTCATCTCAAACTTCCCCCTACTCCATCAGTTGAAATTCCCTCCAAGATACTACCATAATCTATTAAAGGGACCGGGTGTTGGCAGCACTTGTTAAAGCCAAGAACACCACCTCCATGGGTCCCATCATCATCCCTGGTTGCCTCCTGAAAGTCTAAAACATCACCTATCAGGACCACTTAAGGCCCTCTTTAACTACAGCCTTGAAACAGGCTACATTGCAAGTGAATTGAGGACCACAACAGTTATTCCCTTCCACAAGGGCAGACCATCAACTGACTTGGGGAACTGCAGACCTATCAGTCTTAAAAGCCTAGTATGCAAAGCCATGGAAAGAGTTATGGAAATGATAAACAGAAACATTAGCAACCTACAGACACTGGATCCATCCCAATTTGGCTTTGATAAGGGAAGGTCATACCTACTTAACCTGGTAGACTTCTTTGAGAGAGTCACCAAGGCAATGGACAAGGATAAAACAGTGTATACTGCAAATCTTGACCTGGCCAAGGCATTCAGTACAATACACAATTCAGGTATTGTTGACAAGCTCTTTGAGCTATGCATAAATTGCCAACTGGCTCAAAGACAAGACCCAAGAAGTCCGGATCAGTAAGACCACATCCACCGAGACCAGTCACCAACAGAGTACCCCTGGGCTCTATGCTGGTCCTGTACCTGGTTGGCATTTATGTTTTGGAAGTCGAGGCTAGCATTCAAGGCCTCTGGCTTACCAAATTTGCAGATGACTGTGTATTGGGAGCTATTATAGATTCTACCCAAGACACCGACATCTTGCAAGAGGGTTTAACACAAATGACTGGCGTCAAAGCCATGACCTAAAACACCAATACAAAAATTATTCATTATAATGGCCTTTGGGAAACCACCAACCAAGTTAATTACTCTATCGATTAAACACCCCTAAGAGTTGACCCAGTAGTAAGGGTTCTGGGAACATAAGTAGACAGCAATCTAGCCTTTGATCAACAGCTAAGATATTAAGAAAATCATTCTATGTCATCCAACTTGTATGTAAGGGTATTAGCATCCAGGTCCAAGGAAGTTATTGTACCACTCTACTTGGCCCTTATGAGATCTGACAGTGAATACAGTGCACCCTTTGGCATGTATCTAACCAGACACTTGAAACAGTTGAAACACCCACAGAGGTTTCTCGCTAGAAGAATTCAGGCCATAAATACTCAGTCCTACACTGATTGCCTAAAGGTTTATTGTCTGTATCCAGTCTCTTACAGATTACTGAGAGGGGATCTTTGTTTAGTCTACTAGGCTTCCTCAGACCTAGCCCTGATGGATCTGTTCAACATGTGCAAAACAAACAGCACCAGAAACACTAGATCCAAAGAGCTGAACTTTGCTTGTGACATAAGTAGAACATGCTGGAAAGACAGATGTGTGCCCCAAAGAATCTCTGCACTGTGGAATAGGCTCCCCATGCATGTAAAACAGAGTTCATCCCTGACTCTATTCAAACAAAACCTTGACAATTAGATGAAAAATCATAAATTTACCCCATCTGGCCCTAATGTTCCTTATGGATGGAGACCATAAATAAAAAAGTATTATCTTAATTAACACCCCCCACAAATTCTTATTTACCTACCTACTAACATCACCCCCCCATATAGACACCCATGATACTTGGGACCCAAATGGTTTGGGGTGCATGGCTATGCTTGTAAGAGGCCTAGTGGTTGTGAGCCTAGTAACAACCTATGAATCTGTGATGTCCCCATGCTGGGCCAGTAATCAAGGAGCCTGAATCCTCACCACTGACACTGGACAAGGACATGCACTTGGAATACAAATAGATACACTCAGTATTTCCAGATGTGGACCTCTCTGCATCAAGCACAATTTCCTTTAAGAGCACACAAGGCACACACTCAGAGTGGGGTCTGGGTGTCTCTATCTGCCTCTCCCCAGGTCCCCAATAAGGCTCCCCACTGGCACTGTGAAACTAGTGGTTTGTAAACCTGCCCCAAGTAGGTAACGCACACACACTCTTTGAGATTTAATTTTCACACACACACACACACACACACACACACACACACACACACACACACACACACACCTGGGAAAGGCTGGTACAAATTACCCGCTCTACCCAACTTTTCCCAGACTATAAGGTAGATTCACTGTCACCAGTCAGTTACTGTAAGGCACTTAATAGGGTATCCAGTGATGCTGAGTGAAGTTAATATTAATACAAATGGTAATTTATCACCAAATAAATATGTGCAAATACTCTCAAAGCTTAAACAGTTTCTAAAAAAAACAACCACAATGAAACATTTAAATATATTTAATAATAATTAATAAAAGAACAAGAAAATAAAGTTTAAATCTATTTAATAATAAAAAATAAAAGAACAAGAAAATACTAAATATATATTTACAGTAAACCACAGAGTTCGAATCACAGGAAATATTGAAAATAACATTTATGGACAGACTCATACAAATAAAGAAAAACACTCTCTAAACTAAGATTCACTATATCCCTGACTGAATCTAGGAGAGGGAGCAAGGCATAAAAAAATATGTGAGCAGTCTTTCTAGTCAAGGTCCCTAGAACAGAATACTCAATACTAAAATGTAATATCCAAGATGGCTTGCTGAATGACCTCATCTGGTCACTTGACTCTAGGTTCTCACAGTATCTCCCTTTAAAGCTGAGACAGGAATTTAGCATAGATAGCTACAATACATATCTAAATGCTTTTACTGAACTAACTAATAAAGTTTTCTCCTAGACTCATCGTCTCCAGTCCTATGCAACACTGTGGGGAGCCATTTTAATGGTTTAACAGCTCATTTACATTTCACTTATTTTTCTTAAAGTAAGCTAGCTGGTTAGCCTCTGCTGTCCCAGTATCCTCTATTAAAATATATACGTTTAATTCGGTTACAGTAATACATGTACATTTATTTTCATTCTAGAAGGGTGCACTGTTGATACATTTCAACACAAGCAAACCACACAAATACATTTTCAGCACAAGCATCTGTACAAATCAGTTTGATACACAAATGACATAGAGTTATTTCCAAAATTCCAGCTAGCTGTGCTGGCACAAGTCACACATCCACTGGTCTGTATTCTTCTGACATGGCTGGCAGTACCTCCTATCATCACAAAACCTATGGAGATTTTAATCATACAGTCCATTGGTTCAAAGTATATACACCTGTGTTGGCAGAAAAATTGTGTTCTGAAGAACTATTTTTATTGTGGATATATGAAAGTGCAAAATATTTTTTTCATTATTTTAAAAAATAATCTATGATTTCACTAATGTTCTGTTTTGATGGGCATTTGTCTAATAGCTAATGTGTGATTCAGAATTTATCTCTATAAAGAATTGCCTGTTAAAGGATCCCACATAAAAACTTCCATAGTATGTGTTTTTTTACCTTAGCCCAGAACATGATGTAGATTCATGCCTGCATTATCCATCATTTTCTCCAGGGACAACCCAACATCTTCTAAATTGGACATAAACTTGGTTTTGGACTGCCATGGCATTTTCTAAGTCCTCAGGCAGCCCTTCTTTGAAGAAAAAACATTCAGAGAACAATGATAAGCATAAAGAAACAGAGGACATGACTAGTGACTCAGGTTTTTTAAGGTCTGACAACTCTATACAAGGTGAGGTGCTTTTGCAAACCGTGACTGTGGAATCTGTTTTGGCCAAATTCTCTAGTATAACTACTTCACAGGAACCCACACGTTCAGTTTCAGGCATGTCCTACTAGACTGACAAATTGAAGTCCCCTTCAACAGCTCATTCATATCAGAGGCCTGTTTCAGGATTATAGAAGTGGAAAGCAGGACCCCTAGAATCTTTGTAAGAAAGTTCCCAGTGATCACAGTGAGGTTTTGGTTTACCATCCATGACCTGAGGCCTCAAAAGGAGCTATTTCTGATCATGTGTGGTACAAGGGACAAAAAGGTAAGCAGATACAATCTAGCTTGCCTCACCCTTGGCAGAGCAGTGCCTCAGTCCAGCCATCCCCTTCCTGGCTTCTTCTTCGGATTCCTTGCTCCAGCTTAATGTCTTCTATTAGATTCAAGAAGTCTCAGCTGGATACTCAAGTAATGTCTGGAGTCCTTCTAAAAAGAGAAGGGTGGAGCCCCACTGTGGAAACATTTGACTCCATTGGCTCAAAAGCTGATGAAGTGGCATAATTGGGCATGTCCCAGTGCATCCTATTCTCTTCCTTCCCACCAGAGGATTTTTCATTTGGAGATGCCCTTTAGAATTTGAAGGAGACCTTCCCATGGGAATCCAAGGAGTACCCTGACACCTAACAGAGATGTAGGGCATTCATGGATCTGCCTGAATCTAGGTCACTAGATGTCACTTCAGTGCTAGATGTCCTGGAAGATGTGAATCTGACTGTATCAGTGAAACCTGACTCCCTTCCCCTACGTTTAGAAAGCCTGACCATTTATATTAGGTCAACCATTCCCACAAACAACTATACCAAAATCCATTAGTTGATTCAGGTGTGATGTCTCTGGATCCTAGCAAGGGAGTAGTTTTGGCTTTTACTAAGCAACCTTATTTCAAATGACAAGGAGCACAGTCATTGATAGATTTGGGGAAGAAAGTGTATATAGCTGCTACCTAGTCATTCAGGGCTTTAAACTGTCAGTCCCTCATCTTATAGGTTCATAGGTGTATACAAGGCTAATGGCCCTGGAGCCTATATAAGCCTAGCCCAAGAAGATTCCCTGGCATCATGCCGCCCTATGTTAGTTCCCAGTGGCCCTGTCAAGCAAGGCCACTGAAGTGTTCCCCAGGGTGAACTTCCTATTGCCTATCCACTCGTCAAGATTCCTCTTAAAGAGGGCCAGTGAAGTGTTCTGCTTGACGTGAATGGGAAGTTTGTTCCAGAGTATGGGAAGTCTCTGGTTTAGGAATCTGTCCCTTCAGCATGTTCTGTTTATTGTGATAATGAGGTTTAGGTCCCTGGAGTGTGTGGCACGGAGGGATTGTGATTTCTTTAGGTGTAGCATATCTAGCAGCTCAGGGTCAGACATGGCTTTGTAGGTCAAGCAGAGATTGCTTCTAAGTAGGCAATAAGAGACAGAATATAGCTGGCGTTTTTTGAGTCTGTCCATATAGGGCATGTGTCTAAGGCCTAAGAACCTCTTAGTGAGGTATTTTTATGGCCTTTCCAATTCTTGTAGGTGTCTAGTGAGGTACATACCAAATGGGCATTGTATTTTATAATAGGTCTAATGAGGGATGAATAGAAAGAGATTATGACCTCTTTCTTCCTGGATGAGAAACCTTTTGTAATGAGATGTGCCACATAGAATGACTTTCTGACTACAGTGGCAATGTGGTTATCAAAGAAGAGGTTGCTGTCAACCCAGTGTCCCCAGGTCTCATATCACACCTCTAGTGTTTAGTGGACTACCGCCTATGTGGTAGTTCATGGGCACCAAATTTTTCCCAAAGGGAATGGCAGTGCACTTTTTGGCATTGAGCTTAAGGCCATGATTCTGGCACCAGTCACTGATGTCAGTGAGGCCTTTTTGTAGAATGTCTATATCAGTTAGAGAGTCAGTAATGGCTCCCAGCCTGCAGTCATCTGTGAACTTTGTCAGCCAGAGTCCCTTTGTGTTGGCTTGAACTTCAGAGAAGTAGATGCCAAACAGGAGAGGACCTAGGACCAATCCCTGTTGGACACCACTTGTAACTGATCAGTAGTCAGATTTGGAGTCCACTACTTTCACAGTGTGGGTTCTATCAGTGAGCCAGTTGGCAACCCATCTTATGACATAGGGGTTTATGCCTAGTTTAGTAAGTCTATCTATGATTCCTGAGTGAGGGATAGTGTTGAAGGCCTTGACAACTCTAGGTAGG
Organism: Protopterus annectens; assembly: GCF_019279795.1. Classification (NCBI taxonomy): domain Eukaryota; kingdom Metazoa; phylum Chordata; order Ceratodontiformes; family Protopteridae; genus Protopterus; species Protopterus annectens. Next base: position 873,310,597 of record NC_056743.1, on the reverse strand, counting down.
CTGTGTGCACTACCTTGCCCTCATCCACAGCACTGGTGACAGACTCGAAGAAGTCTATCAGGTTGAACAGGCATGATCTACCTTTCACAAATCCAAAATGTGTGGGGTCCAGAGTTTGGAGATTCCCTATGTATTTATTTATAAGGTCCATGATGATGCACTCCATAGCCTTACATATCAGACTCATCAGACTAATGGAGCGGTAGTTCTCAGGGTCTGTAGTCACTTCCCCTTTGTGGAGGGGGATGACCCTAGCAGTGCGCCATTCGGTAGGGACAAAGCCTGAAATGAGGCTGTGACTAAACAGGGTACTCAGGTGTGGTGCCAGTTCACTTTGCAATTCATGTATAACACAGCCAGGGATATTATTAGGTCCCATGGAAGCTGTATTCTTGGCTCTGGACAGTGCGTTTTTTACCTGTGTAGCTGTGATAATAGGGACTTGGCATTCCTCAGGTATTGTGATAGGCCCTTTTGGGGATGAAAGCAGGGTAAAGTTTGCACTGAACCCGTCGGCCAATATGTTGGCAATATCAGTTGGTTCTGTATATGTATTGCCATTGTGCTGTAACTCAGAGCAGATCTGAGTATTGCCATGTAGATTCTTGACATAACTATAAAATGCCTTCTGGTTGTCTTTAGAATCTGAAGCAATTTTATTTTCATAGCTAGCTTTAGAGGATTTGATGATGGATCTCAGTTTTTTGCTGAGGCTAACAAGGGAGTTTTTCCAGTCTTGGGAATTCACCCCTTTCTGCAACAGTTTTTTTCCTTCTGTTGTAGAGTTTGTTTATGGTGGGGGACCACCAGATTGGCTTCCTGTTTTTGGAGGTGAGCGTCTTGGTTCTGTTTGGTATGGTAAACAAAAAAAACAGAAGCCAGCAACTGTGAGCTGTATGAACTAATTTAATTAGTTACAAAATAAAAAAACACAAAAATAACAGACCGGTTTCGGCTATGGTGTAAATATTCATAACATTTTGAGGTTCTTTTTATACATTGACATAATTAGTCACAAAATTTCATTGGTGAGCTCATGAATATTCATCAGTATACAAAATCATAAATATTCATTAAGGCCAGGCTGGAAAAGTCCACCTAATTTTACAATCCATTTCTTTTCTTTTGTATTTAGTTTACTGTGCCAACCAGATTTGTTAGATCTGTCTCCAATTATTTTATCTATGATGGTAAAATGAAATCTGGCTGTAGTATGTTTGAGAGTGTGTTTATACAAAGCATTGCTCATCCGTTTACATTTTACATCACTAAGATGTTCTGAAATACGTAACTTAAGAGGCCTAGATGTTTGTCCTATATAAAATGCATGACAACTGCAAGAGGCCATATAAATGATCCAATCCGTGCTGCAATTTGCAAAAAACCTGATGTCATATATCATACTGCAATTACTACTGGAGAAATGTTTTGTTTTAAGCACATCTTTACAATGGTTGCAGTGACCACATGGCATACAGCCCACAAGTTGGTCACCAGAAATAAGGGTTTGAGTCATATTCTGTTTATTTGAATCATGGTGATGTTTGTAATGACTGAAATGAGATCCAAGATTTTTCCCCCTTCTAAATGAAAACATACAAGTTTCGGATAAATACTGTGACAAAACATTGTCCGCTAGGAGAATGTTCCAATGTCGTCTGATGGCATCAGTGACTCTGTTTGTATTTCTGCCATATGTAGTAATGAATCATAAATGATTATTTTTATGTGATTTGTATTTATACTTGAGAAGGTCTTCTCTATCCAGATTTGCAGCATGATTGCTTGCTGTATGTACATACCCCATGCTGTAGCCCCTTTCTTTAAACCTGTTCAACAAATCTTTACTGAAATCCTTGAAATTATTTTCTTATGAACAAATATGTCTCATCCTAATGAATTGAGACTCGGGGATGTTTTTGGTAATGTGTGCTGGATGAAAGCTGGATGCGTGGAGTAAGGTGTTATATTCTGGGTATTTTCTGAATACTTCTGTACGAAGGGTGTTATCCTCATTCCTTGTTACCAGCACATCCAAATATGTGATCTTGTGTTGGTCATAATTGATGGTAAAATGTAAACCCCATTTGTTCTCATTGAGATATTCAACAAATTCCATCAAGTATTCTGCATCAGACCTCCACACCATCCAGCAATCATCCAGATATCTACGCCAAATATCAATTTCTGTTAGATATATGTTGTGTGTAATATCATAGATAATTTGTTCTTCTATGTATGCCATATATAGATCTGCATATATGGGGCAAATGATGCGCCCATTGCAGTACCCCGTATTTGAAGATAACATTGTTTTCCATAGAAGAACACATTTTTGGTGAGAACATGTTCAGTTAAACATATAAGAAAGGTGTTGAGACCAGGTTCGTATAGTTCTGATTTATACAGCCAATATTCTATAGCATCAAGCCCTGCCCAATGTGGTATGTTAGTATATAATGCACTAACATCCAAGGTGCATAACAACCATTCATCTTCAATTTGCATCTCATTTATAATACCTAAAAATTCTGTGGTAACCTGAATTCTAGATCTTACCCATCTCAATAATGGTTTGAGGTGTTTGGTTAGAAACTCAGAAAGTGGTTCAGTGAGAGAACCATTGCCTGCCACAACTGGCCTACCTGGGGGATGCAAAAGATCTTTATTAATTTTGGACAGAAAATAGATATATTGGCTATTGGGATCAGATATAGTAAGATGACTTTTTGTATTTGGTGTAATGATGCCATTTTCAACTGCCGAATCCAAAAATGTATCTATTTGTTGTTTAAACATAGGTGCTGGATCAAGAGGCATTTTAGTATATCTGGCATCTTCCAACTGTCTGTGCGCCTCAGCATCATATTGGGTCCAATTCATAACTACCACAGCACCACCTTTGTCTGCAGAAATGATAACCAGATTTTTATTATTGATAAGTTCCTGTAAAGTTGACATGTCTCTCCTTGAGAGATTATTAGATTTAGGGTGAGTCATACCCGAAGTAAAGTGTAGATCTTTGAAAACACTATTTTGGAAGAGACTCACACAAGGATGCATGGGTGGGGCAAAGGTGGATTTGTGGTATTTGAAATTGTCAACAGCAACATCATCCTGTTTTGTGTCATGAAAATACAATTTTAAATTTAGCAATCTTATAGTCTTATAGAAATAGTAGGAATAGGATGGAGAGAGACGGAGAAAGAAAGAAAGAATATGAGAGTGATAGTTCGATTATGAGAGAGAGACTAGGTGAAAGAGAGAGAAAGTGAATATGAGTGGGAGAGATACTAAGAATGAGAGAGAGTGGGCAGGAGAGAGAGTGATGGTAAGAGGTAGTGTGAGAGGGATAAAAAGTAAGAACAACAGGTTTTGTATCAACATGCATTTTCAAAGAATCAGAAGAACGAAACTATAGTATGCAGCATTAATGTCTTACTGTAGTCCTCAGTGATTTATTTACAAAAAAGCAATTACAAAAGATTTTGCATCAATGTGCATTTTTCCAAAGAACTATAAGTATGAGAACATTAATGTTTGGCATTTTTAGCTTTCCTGGCCAATGCATAACATCTCCTGCTCTTTTTTTTTTTTGCACTTTACTATTCCTTGGTATGGTTCATGTTTTCTCAAGTGTTTTTCTTCATTTTTTGGAAACTATTAGTATATTGAATATTAAACAATGAACACATTTTCTTTCCTCAGTGAAATAATTTCTTACCTTAATCATGTTTTTTTTTTCATGCCATCAATAGCTCAAAAGCTTGGAAAAAAAGCTCTAAAATGTACCACTGAGCATCTAGAACCCCATGGCTTCTAGAGGCCTGGGGGCCACCACACCCACAGCATAATTCCAGCCCTCAGCATTATTTCTCACACAGTTACTATGGTACATTTTAGCCACACCTACACTGACATTATATATATGGTCACATACCCTGTGTCCCACTTTGGACATCTGAAAAGGTGGCTACCTTATACAGAGCACAATTGTGTCCTGAATAAATGAACTGATGCTTATTTGAACATTAACTTCTTGTTTCTAAACAGCAGTTTGTGGAGTTACAGACTCTTCCCCCAGCATCGCCACTTTGATCTACTGTGGAAAAGGAGAGGAGAGTGGGAAGTTGTACCCCCCCCCCCTTGTAAAACATGCTTTTTATGTGTTGGGCTGTTATGTAAAAAGAAGTTTATTGTAAGGTAATTCCAGTTGATTGTACTTTAAGGTCACTGGAAACTTAAGTATATACTCAGCAGTCTCATCCAAATGGGCAGTCTGAGTCCATTCAATTCAACCACCATTTAACTAGGATAAACTGTGTACCACCTCTGGCATTGTACTTTAAGTAAGTGTTAGAGGCATCCAGTCTTTTGCGTATATTTTAGCTTGCATAGTGACTAATCTAAAGACAAGTGTGTCAGTGTCCTAGTTTGTAAGCAATAGCCTTATAGTCTGTAAACCCTCCTCCACTGACATCCTGCTGGTCAGCTTTTAGTCTCTCCTTCCTAATAGACACTGACATTTACTTCTACTACTCAAACAAGTTCTTTCTCATACATTTTTTTTCACTTCTTCTAGACTTGTCACTCCCATTGTTTATATCCTCCTGTCTTTAGTGGAACTGCATACACAGGTTCATAGGTTCATAGGTGTGTACTAGGCTAATGGCCCTGGAGCCTTTACAAACCTAGCCCATAGGATTACCCTGGCATCGTGCCGCCCGACCTTAGTTCCTAGTGCCTTTGTCGAGTAGAGCCACTGGAGTGATCCCCGGGGTAAATTTTCTATTTCCCATCCACTCATCAAGATTTCTCTTGAAGAGGGCCAGTGAGGTGCTCTGCTTGACATGTATGGGAAGTCTATTCCATAGCTTGGGCAGTCTCTGGGTTATGAACCTGTCCCTCCAGCATGTTCTGTTGATTATGGTAATGAGGTTGAGGTCTCTGGAGTGTGTGATGCGGAGGGATTGGGATTTCTTTAGATGTAGCATTTCTAACAGAGCTGGGTCAGACATGGCTTTGTAAGTCAAGCAGAGATCGCCTCTAAGTAGGCAGTATAAGACAGAGAATAGTTGAAGTTTTTTGTCTGTCCATATAGGATACGTGTTTAAGGCCTAGGATCCTCTTTGTGAGGTACTTTTGCAGCCTCTCCAGTTGTTGCAGGTGTCTAGTGTGGTACATGCCAAATGGGGTATTGTACTTGATGATTGGCCTAATGAGGGAAGAGAAGAGGGAGACAATGACTTCTTTCTTCCTGGATGCAAAACCCTTAGTAATGAGATGTGCCACATAGAAGGACTTTCTGACCACAGTGGCAACGTGGTGGTCAAAAGAGAGGTTGCTGTCAACCTGTGTTTCCAGATCTCTTATAACGCCTTCTGTGTTCAGTGGACTACCATCAATGTGGTAATTCAAGGGAACTGGGTTTTTCCCAAGGGGGATGATGACACATTTTTTGGCATTGAGCTTAAGGCCATGGTTCTGACACCAGTCATTGGTGTCATTGAGGCATTCAAGGAAGTCATCCTTGGTCCCCCCCCCTCCTTTCTTATTTCTCCTAGACTGAGATAGTTAATAAACCAGTATTTTTCCAGAGCTAAACTACTGCATTCTGTCTTAATTGTTCTCATTGTTTTGCTGGTCTATGGGGGTTAAGGTAGACTTTTGGACTTTGCATTTCAAAGTGCATAGAAACCTCCTCAGTCAAGTGCAGTTTTTTTACTGTTATCATTATTAGTCAGGTCTAGGTGACTATCAAATTACATCTCTACAACTAACCCACTACCCTCCTAACACTTCTTATCCTAATTTATAACAAAGATAAAACCCAAGTTAAATAAGATGCCACTCAGTCAGATCATTTTACTATTTCTCCTCACTCTACTAGTCTTTATCACCAATTATCAAACCCACCTCCTTCAAATATTTAGGACTTCAACCAATCCTCACAAAGAATATCAACATCTACCAATCCTGTCTTTCTCTGTAACACCCTATCTCTACAGACAAATCACATCTGATCTATTTTTCTATAAATATCTTAAAACTAATTATCCAAATTAATGATCAAATATCAAACTATTGCCAAAGTATATCTGGCCACACTCTTCTCTCTGTAAAATATCAATTCAAAAAATTAGCAGAGATATTCACCCCGACCCTGATCCCACTATTCATAAAACCATCACTTCCAACCCCCAAATAAACCAGTCACCTAATACATCTCAGCAAAAAAAACAGAATGCAAAGTCACCTTACTAATTATGAACCCAGGGCGTATGTCCAATAAAATCCATGGCATACATACTAATCTTGTCACATACACTCCTGATGTAGTCATAGCTACTGAAACCTGGTTACAAAAAGAAGTAAATGATAATGAGAACCCCCCCCCCCCAGATACAATATGCACAGGCATGACAGATGGCACTCCTAAAAATCAGAAATAGGAAAACTGTATGTTTAACAGCAATTTATATACCACCAGGGAATAACACTGATACTAATGAAGGCATCCTTTATTGGATTTCCCACAAAGTAACCATGAAATTATAATACTTGGAAACTCAAATATAGACTGGCAACTCATAAATTTCACTACCTTCACTGAATTCACAAACGTGTTTAACTTCAGACAATTACCACACCTACTAGAATCAATAAAACTTCAGGGAGGTAGTCAACATTAGATTGGATTCTTACAAACAAGCCAGACAAATTGACAAAAATAGGCTGCCTCTCAGATAAAGTGACCACATACCAACATATGCTATTACAACTCACTGTAACCTAGATATTATCTGTCATCAAATACAAAATACAACCAGTTTCAGTAAAGATATTTTCAACAAAACACTAAAAATATATAACTGGAATGTACTTAGAACAATGCCACTAAATACTGCTGTAGAACACTTTAATAACATTTTTACAGACCTTAAATAATCTAGCACCAGTACGTAGTAAAAGAGTAAACTCTAATGCCGCACCATGGCTGACAAATGAAACAAAAAAATCATAATAAAAAGGATAAAGCCTGGAAAAACTGGCATAAAAATAGAACTCAAAATGCCTTCCAACAATTTAGACATTTTAGAAACCTTGCAAAACTCCATGTCAGACAGGATAAGCAAACATACTGTACCAACCTACAAGACAAACATATTAACAACCAAAACTTTTTTGGTCATCACTAAATAAACTACTCCACCTTGGCAAGACCACTAGTCCCTCTCCAAAAACAGATGATACAACAGACTGAATCCCCACACAGTTTAATTCCTACTTTATACAATCAGTATCATTATTATCTCAGTTAGACACTAACACATCTGCCTCCTCTCTCTACCTCTGTCCAATAAAAAATTCGTAGGAAACACATATAATAAAAAACACGCACAGCTCTTCAATTTAATCCACTACCTATCTCATAGGGAAATTGCTCCTTAAACTAAAAACTACTTCAGTCTCTGTAGACCAACTACCATCAGACTACCTATATATTTATTAATGACCTCCACACCTCTATTCGCCTTGCTAGTTTAGTTCAGTGTGTAGATGACTCAACATTAATATGTGCTTCAACAGTAAATAAGCTCCGAGGCATTACCCAAAAATCTTTCTGCTCTGTAGAAACATGGCTCAAAGAATAAAACCTCTTACTGAACCCCAAGAAAATGAAGTTAATGCTTTTCTCCTCAAAAAGTTGCCAAAAATCAAAAGCAATCTTTTACCATGAAGTCAGCAAATAATACTATCATTGGAACTGTAACTCACAGTAAACTTCTAGGTGTTATAATGGATGACTGTCTCAAATATGACCAGCACATACTGCATACCATTAAATCTACAGACCAGTAACTAGGCTTCCTTTGTAGGATCAATGGATTCCTTACAGATGCTGTAAGAAAACCTCTACCACCTTTTTGCTGCCACCTCTCTTATTCGCTGCTTCTATCCAAACAAACATAAACAATACTCAAAGAAAGAAACTTGCCTCCTACTACAATAAAAATAGCTAAATTTGTCACCAGTCTCACTCATAGGACCCACCATTCTCTTAGCTTAAAGCAGTTAAACTGGCTTGAACTGTACAACTGTCTGACATATTCACAACTGACTACAGCACAGAAACTCATTCATCATCCAGAAAAATGCCCTGCACTACAAAATGTATTACTTACTACCCTACTGTCCAGCAAGGGACCTCTGTTCTAGAAATAAATTCTTATTACTTACAAATAAGTCAAATAATGTTGCAGGAGTCTCACTCTACTCCCAATGTGTTGCTAAACTCCTGAATAGTATCCCCTTGCAAATAAAAGTCTCCGAAAAACTTTTAAACCACTGCTAAAGCAACATCTTAGCCAATCCTGGTGCTGTATATGCTCTTTACAGGGTTAAAACTTTTTCACTGTACAGTATTATTTAAATACTCTCCTTAAACATAATATTCTCAACCTGTTACTGAAATGACAAAACAATGTTTATTCATAATTGCTGCCTGTACAATCCACTAATTTGTTTGTGTGTTTTCTGTTTAATAACTTCCACCTCTGTAAAATCTTAGACTGTATACCTGTAAATGTAACTACTGCTCGTGTATAAACGTAACTAGAATCAGTGTTTAACTGGAACTTAGTATAATGGAATGTAAGCAAATGGAGCTTTTTTCCCCGGGCCTCTACTGAGTATTACCCAGTCAGACATTACTGGTAAACAAAGACAAATAAGTAAATAAATGATGTCTAAATGTGACTGAGTAGCTATGTTTTTACTGTCAAAAGCTTTCACTTTGTGAATGCAGTTACCTTGCATTTTGATTTATGGACATAAATCCTGAAAGACTGTTTTATCACAAAAGGTGTGAGTAAGAGCATGACAAAATGCAAAACACAAAAAGAAATTATTTGAGTAAAAGTATCACAAAATGCAAAATACATAAAAATAAATTTGAGGGAACCTTTATAAACATGGAAGAAAGCACATATTTATTGCTTAAATGTCATTATATTAGAATTTTGGGGGTGATGGTTATGACTTAGTGTGAGGAATTATAGAACATTCTTGGATAGTAATACAAGTAATAAAGTGATGACTGATAAGTAATAACTGCATAGGCATCCACAAATTTACTCATTAATTGACTGTTAATGGCCCTTTTGGGGTAAGGAAGTGAAGCCTGAGGGAGGGTACTGGAGTGGTCATAAGACTTAGTGGCCTAGGAATATCTGTGAAATGTATGAATAAGTATGTTTTATAGTTAACCACATGTTCTTATGTTGTAATTAAGAAAACTGGAAGGAAGAAGGATCAAACCAAATATGAGGAATTAGGGATTACTGCATGAGTGTGTCTTTTGTGTAGCTTGTTGTATGTTACTGAAACATTAGAAATTTTGGAGAGAGTGTTTAGAAAACATATGTGACTTAGTATTATTTGTAATATACTTCTCTTTCTGATTTTTTTAGTTTGCTTTATATTTGCTTGAAAGCAGAAAGAAAGCTGTTTAGTCTGCTCTTTAAGTTCCTTCAACTTTCAACCTCACCTTCGGCCCTACCATCCCCATCACCTCTTCCCCATCTGTCTGATGCCCTCTTGAATGCCTCCATGGATTCCCTCACCAGCACCCAAGAGTAGAAGGACCCTGACCTACCATCTGCTACCTTTGTTCCCTTTTCATCTTATCTTTCTTCTTCATGGTACTCCCTTCACGCATCTCTGGCACGATCCTGTGTAACTCTGCCATGTTCCTGCATCTCTGTCCTAGTTTCAGGTAAAAAGATCTTCAGCTCTTGTAGTTTTTGGTCAAATACATTCCTTTCCCTCCATTCCTTGCTCCTTTCCTGTGAACCTTGTCCAGCGACCTGATGCCTCTGCCCTTTATCAGGCTCCAAAACTGCAGTTGGTACTGAAGGTGCAGTCTAAATGAGGCCTGGTATAGAGGAAGCATTACATGTTTGCTTCTGCAGTCTCCTCCTCAGGATACACCCCAACATTCTATTGGCTGTTTCTACTGCCATTCTGCTATGTTCATGGTGGTTCAGTCCACATCTGGTCAACTTCCAGATCCTTTTCTTGCTGTTTTGTCATCATTGCTCCACAGCTAATACTTCACACAAGGGTGCTGTGATTCAGATACAGTAGTTTTCATTTGTCTGCACTGAAACACCTCACATTTCTCTGCACTTGGCTAGGTTATTGGAATCCTTCGTCAGCCTTCTTCTGATGTTCTGTTGCTGCCTCTTACTTTGTGTCATTACAGAAGAGGTTGATCCTGTTCTCTTTTTCCTTGGATCTGTCTGAAATTAGCATATTGAAGAGCACTGTATCCAAGTCTGACCACAGCAGTACCATACTAATCAAGTTCTTTATTCCTGATACTACTCATTTCGCCACAGCCATCTGTATTTCTCTTCCATTTAACGAGTCTGCAATCCAATTCTTCAGTCGTCATCCTACCCCCAGCCACTTCTGCTTTCCCAGCAGCCTCTTGTGTGAGGTGGAGGCATTCCCTTGACTATTTCCCCTCTAACCAAGTCATTAAAAACTGCATCAGGTCTGTGCTGTCACGTGTTGATTTTTAATAAAAACATCTTAATTATTAGTTGATAAATTTCATGTGATGCATAACATCCACCCGAGTTATCAGCTGCCCAGAGAGTCAAGGCCTGGACTTGACATCATTCAAAGGATGGCATCTCAGTACAGCACCTCATCCTTCCTCATTGCAGCATTGGTGCTGGAACATAAATCCAAATACCTGACGCGGAGATCAAACCCACAGCCTTCGAATCCAAAATCATCAGAGGCGAATATGTAGCCTGTCAAGTCACTACAGTACTATGTAAAACAGTGTATCGTCATATCCCGATGTCTGTCTGGTCCTGCCCTTGCTTCTGTTGTGCCTGCAATATCTTTGCTGCCTTCTACTGTTACAGTATACAGGTTGACAGCATTGTCCTCAACTCATTACCTGCTTCTTTCTTATAAACCCATTCATTGCCTTCTGGTTTTGTATACTTTGTTTCTTTCCTTTCTGTTCCTTCTGCATCCTCAGTAGGAAGCCTTTTCTCATCCCCATTCCTCACGAGGGATTTTTGTTTTAATGTAGTCTTCTTACCGAGCTGTGAAAACCTCCCTTCCTTAAAGGCAATGACCTTCCAAAATAGTTGCACACTCACTTGCTATTCTATAGTATTGTAGTACCAGTACCCGGGGCACTCAGTAAATTCCATAATACTCTGCTATTTGCACCACTTACACACATACAGATGGCACTGTATCCACTTGTACCTCACCTTCTGGTGGCTGAATGATGGTGATTCTGTGAGAATGTAGAAGGAATTATTAGCAGTAAGGATCAGATATGATGGGATACTTCAGTAAATATTATAAATGATAAAGCATTGTTTTGCAGCCATTTAGAAAACAAGATATCATTTTCAAAGGGATTCGATGTCAGTTTGTATATGGTTTTCTAGTATGATTTTTCCTGCTCCACATGTGCCTGATTGACCTTAATCAGTCATCAGTCTTAGCACCCATCCTCCCAGGGTATGCTGCTTCCATTTACTGGTTTCAGGCCGTACATCTGTGCAATTGCAGATGGGGGTGGGGGGCAGTACTATGATAAAGATCCAGACAGACATTGTAAGTAGGCCTCTGGTTTGATAATAAGATCATATGTGAAATAGAGATTTCTGTTTGCATAAGCTTGCTTTTTAATTCTGTCTCTTCCAGTTCTGCAGAAGGCTGGGGAGAACTGTTGATCTAAATTTGTGATTATACATGTAATTCATGTTAGCCATTCTGAAATTTTGACTCCAGTGTTTTTTAAATTGCTTGCCTTAGCACAGAAAAATCCTGTGTCCTGCCACCTTTGGCTTATTCAACATACCCAGTGGTACATGGATGGATTTTTCCTTTTTCCCACCTTTACCTGATGGTGCGTTTCAGCATCTGCATGCCTGGAGAGAGGGTTTAAGTATTACAAGTACCAGTACACATGTGGCTTCATAAAGGCACTTAGTTCCCAGTATGAGATAGATGACAGTATACCGCTGAGTACAGCTGAATTTACTGTTAGTGGTCATGCTCATGACATATACTAGGATTTCATGCATACAGGGAAACAAGCATTGAATATTGTGTTCAGCCCCCCCTGCCATCAGTATCTGTGCTCTCTTTATGAGATCTCCTTCACTGGCTAGCCCTTCCTCTGTTTATACCAGACAGTGCCATTGTTCCAGTTTTGCTGAGACTGACCTTCCCCATTTCTGCCTAGGTTATTTCCCTGTGCCATTGTTCTAGTTTTGCTGAGACTGACCTTCCCTATGTCTGCCTGGGTTTTTTCCCTGTGCCATTTTTCCAATTTTGCTGAGACTGACCTTCCCCATTTCTGCCTAGGTTATTTCCCTGTGCCATTTTTCCAGTTTTGCTGAGACTGACCTTCCCCTTGTCCGCCTGTTTTTTTGCCTGTGCCATTGTTCCAGTTTTGCTGAGACTGACCTTCCCCATGTCTGCCTAGGTTTCTTCCCTGTACCGTTGTTCCAGATGTTCGTCGTGTTTCACTGTTGCAGTCATTACATTTGGGTAATCTGCTGGCAGGTTGCCCTCAGTTGGCCTGAATAACAAATTCTTGGGTCCTGTGTCGGTTGCTGTCTCCTCTTCCATGACGTCAGGTCATCAGGGGTGTAAAACATGCAGTCAACGCCATTTTAATCAGTCTTTCTTGCCGTGCGGTGCCCGAAGCAGAAGCAGTTCACAAGTGCCGGTCGGCCGACTCCTGAAATTTTTGTTTTCGAGTTTCAGAACCGAAGTCTTCAAACTAAAGCTAAGTACCCAGTTGGAGAAACTTTTTCTTGCTCCTTACTCAGTAAAAGTTAATAATTGTATTACTTGTGGGAAACAAATACCTCATAAGGATTTTCATTTGTACTGCATTCCTTGCCTAGGACCTGACCACAACGTGCCTTGCTGTCGGTTTTGTGCTAAATTTAACCAATGCACTATTAAACATCGGTATATTTTTGCTTCTAAATACCTTGGTTCAAGATTTAACTATCCTGAAATGTCATCGGTTAGCAATCTGACTACCGGAATTCACAAAAAATGCAAAGAAAAAGACAGAGACAGACCGTCAAGGTCCAAACCCAATGACAAAGCTTCTCCTAAGCCAGTCGTCAGTTCACCGGTACTCAGTGAGGTGCTTTCGCAGCCCCTGATGCCCACTACTTTTGAGTCGCAGGCCTCTACCGAAACCCATTCAGAGTTCGGTATGCCATGAGATTCTTCAAGTATTGAACCCGTGAGTGTCTCTCCCTTGGATGGGTCCAGAGCCGCTGAGCAGGCATCAGCTTCTGAGGGTGTTTTCAGGCCTGAAGGTTTGTATATTAAACCGACACCTTCATCAAAAACAAGGCCAAAAACCAACTACTATGTCTAAAAAAATGACGCATGAGCCACGTGCACAGGCCCCTATGCCTAAAAAACAAATGATCAAAATGGCTGAGGATTTAATTACCTTGATCAGGGGTTCCCAACCCCCTCCTGCTAAGAGGCCTAGGCAAGGCACTGATTATGAATCTTCAGATCAGGTTTACATTTCTTCTGATTCCTGTTCTGATCAGGAATTTTCTATCCCCCCTTATGAGGACTCTGATGCAGAAGAATCCATCCCTTCTGCTTCTCCTCCTGAGGATTTTTCTTTTGGAGAGACTTTGCATACCTTAAGGGAACATTTTCATTGGTAGAGTCAGGACTTTTCAGAATCCAAAAAGAGGCTTAGGGATTTTCTTCTTCCTCAGCATGGGCCTTTGGCTATACCTCCTGTTTTAGACATTGTTGATGATGTTTTCTCAGAATCCAGCATGGCTCCTGATTCCTTGCCTCCGGCTCCTAGTAAGCCAGACAGATATTGCAGGGTTCCTGACTCCCATAAGTTTCTTTTCAAAAATCCTACTGCTGACCCTGAAACTATTTCTCAGGGTCCCAAGGGTGTTAAGGCTTCTACAGCTAAAAATCCTACCCCTTCTGATAGAGACTCCAGGGTGCTGGATAGATGGGGAAAGAAGGTTTATATGTCTGCAACCCGGGCAATCAGGGCTTTAAACTGTCAATTTCATATGCTTAAATATCAACAGAATGTTATGGGCTTACTGAAACAGAAAATTATGTTGATTTCTGATTGTGTGGAAAATAAAGAGTTACAGGATTTATTGCATTCAGCTGAACAAGCTGGAAAGACTACTTTGCAATGTGGTTTTGATTCCTTGGAGGCCTCTTGCAGGGCCCCCGTAACTGGATCTGTAATGAGAAGGCATGCTTGGCTCAAGGAGCAAAATCTGCTTGATCATGTTAAAGCTAAATTGTTGGATGCTCCTTTACAGCAGGACAGTCTGTTTGGTAATAAGGCAGAAGTTTTAAAAAAGATGGAAGACAAAGCTAAATCTATGCAAACTGTAAAAGATTTCTTGCAAGTGCAGCCACCCAGGTTCAGTAGGCACTGGCCTACTAAGAATTGGTCCTTTCCAGTACCCAACAGAGCCACTCAGGTCAAACCCAGACACTCCAAAGGCTCCAGGTTTCAGTCACAAGGATCTTACAGGACAAAACAATGGGGTGCCTCCACCTCCAAATCAGGAAGTAGCAAAGCACCACCCTACAGTAAACAGTCTCAATGACTTCCCTCTGCCATTTCCAAGCACTTATCTTTTGACAGCCCCTTTGGTGGGAAAACTGGCACTTCTTGCTCAAAATTGGCATCTAATTATTCAGGACAAGTGGGTCTTAAATATAGTATCCCAGGGGTACAGATTTCATTTCCACACATTGCCAATTCTAAACGGATGGCCAGACTTGCCCCCAAATCAGTGGGCAGAGACACAGAAACAAGTCACAACCCTCATGGATGTGGGGGCTATTCAACCAGTACCAGAAAAGGAAAAATGACAAGGTTTTTATTCAAGACTTTTCCTGGTACCCAGAAAAGACAAATCATGGCGTCCAATTCTGGACTTATCCATTCTAAATACTTTCCTGGACATTCCAAAAATCAAGATGCTGACTCTACAACAGCTACTGCCTATGCTAGGCAAGAATGCTTGGTTGTAACTCTAGACTTAAAAGAGGCTTACCTGCATATCCCATTCAGGGAGTCTTGCAGAAGATACCTCCACTTCAAAGCAGGCTATTTGTATTACCAGTTCTCTGCACTGCCCTTTGGCTTATCTACTGTGCCCAGGGTCTTCACAAAGTGCCTGGCACCAGTAATTGCATTTTGCAGACAAACATTCAAATTTATCCTTATCTGGACGATTGTGTAATTCAGGCAGAGAGGACAAGGACACTCTTCTACAACATCTGGCATTTGTAAAAAGGCTTCTAACATGCCTAAGGTACACCATAAATGAAAAGAAATCACAACTGGTACCCTCTCAAATAATTACATTCCTGGGTGCAAGCTTGAATACAACTGCCCAGATGGCTTACCTCACACCAGACAAACAAATTCAATTGATAGCATACTTCAAACAAGTGGCCACAAAAACCCAGCTGTCTGCAAGACAAATTCTGCAGGTTTTGGGGTTCATGGCATCCTGCATTCTACTAATTCCATATGCAAGACTGCATGTGAGGAAACTTCAATGGTACCTAAAAAGCTTATGGAGTCAACATTGCCACAGCCTGGAAACAATTCCTCTCATTCCTTGCCTGCAACAGGAGTTTCTTTGGTGGGCAGAGGCCTGTCACCAAAACAAGGGACTGTCATTCATTTTACCCCCTGCCACCCAAACCCTGACTACAGATGCATCAGACTATGCCTGGGGGGCCCATCTGGCAGGGAGATGCATTCAAGGCGAATGGAGCCCAAATCAAATGCACCTACATATCAACCAGAAAGAAATGCTAGCTGTACGGAATGCTCTGACAGCCTTCAAGGACTTCCTTCATCCAGGACAACTACTGATAAAGACGGACAACACCACAGTTATGTGGTACATAAACAAGCTGGGGAGTATCCACTCCTACCCCCTTTGCAGACTAGCCATGGCCTTGTGGAACACAGCCTTGACTTACCAAATACATCTTCAAGGTCAATTCCTGCCAGGAAAGAAAAACACTCTGACAGACGACCTAAGCAAAAATCTTATGGACTCACACGAATGGAAACTGGATCCACAAATCTTCAGCATGTTGACATGAAAATGGGGGAGCCCAGACATAGATCTATTTGCCTCTCCCCAAAACTACCAGTTGGACAAATTCTGCACAAGAACTCTTCACAAAAAAGCTTGTAAAGTGGATGCTCTATCCTTCAACTGGAAAAACCTATCAGTCTATGCCTTTCGCCCTCTGCCTCTGCTCTCCAAGGTTTTACTAAAAGTCAGACAGGAAAAACCAAAAATGATTCTGATTGCTCTGGACTGGCCTCGCCAACACTGGTACCGCCTTCTAAGGAATATGTCACACCTTCTTCCGTGGTACTTGCCTCAGGCACCTCATCTATTGTCTCAGCAGAACTATCAAATTTTGCACACTTAGCTCCAAACTGAATCTTGCAGCATGGCTAATCAACTAATTTCACCAATCACATCTCTCAGTAAACCTGTGATGGATGTCATTTTGGAGGCTAGAAGGCCTAGTACTAGAACATCTTATGCTGATAAATGGAAGAGATTCTGTGCCTGGAACCAAGCACAAGGAATAAACACAGCAATGCCCAATATTCCTCAGATTTTGCAATATTTAACTGAGATGCTTCACAAGGGCCTATCTTTTTCTTCTATAAAAATCCATGCCTCTGCCATCTCGGCTCATTACAACACAGAGCCTCCTTTCTTTTCTCATCCCCTGCTAAAGCAGTACCTCAGAGGGGCCAAAAATTTGAGACCTTCCGGGAGAGCACCAACTCCTGCATGGGACCTCAATTTTGTGCTGGAAAAACTAACCCTACCTCCTTTCGAACCAGCTGCTACTGCCGACATAACATTTCTTTCATGGAAGACAGCCTTTCTTTTAGCAGTCACTTCAGCTAGAAGGATTTCAGACCTACATGCTCTCATGGCAGTGGAGCCTTTCATTATCTTTTATCCGGACAGGGTGGCCCTCAGGACCAATCCTTCTTTTATTCCTAAGGTGGTATCCAGTGTGGCTCTTAAGGAGACCATTCATCTGCCAACTTTTTTCCCAAATCTGCAGAACAAGGGGGAGCGGATTCTGCATTCATTGGATGTACACAGAGAACTAAGATTCTACTTAAACAGGACAAACTCTCTAAGAAAGTCTGAGCAACTACTGGTGGCATTTACTGCAGGGACAGAGGGGAAGCAGACTATTTCAAAATGGATAAGCCATTGTATTCGTTTCTGCTACATGCACCATGATAAACCTGTCCCCAAGGGGATCAGATCCCATTCCACCAGGGCTGCATCTACTTCTGCAGCCTTTCTCAGAGGGGTTCCTACCAGAGACATTCTAGAAGCTGCTACTTGGAGCTCAGTTTATACGTTCACAAAACATTATCATTTACCTCTCTTTTCTAAATCCAGGGCAGGCTTTGCCACTGTTGTCCTGCAGGGCCTTATAGCTGCTCCTAATGCTGTATAATGCCATCCTCCCATCCATAGCTTTGGGATTCTACCCAAATGTAATGACTGCAACAGTGAAACACGAAGAACATAGTACAGTTGTGTACACTTACCATAAATGTAGATGTTTGAGTGTATTCACTGTTGCAGTCTGGGTTACCCACCCGCCAGCCCCCTTTCTTCCCTATTATTATACTTCTTCTTTCCTTCACTATGCTCAAAAGCTTTTGTGGTGTATTTGCTTTTAGTTGGAGATAAAAATGTTTGTGTTCTAAAATACATGTGTGTATATATATATATATATATATATATATATATATATATATATATATATATATATATTTGCTCCCCATTTGGGGGGCACCTGACATCTGGGGCAAGAAAAACTGATTAAAATGGCATTGGCATGTTTTATACCCCTGACGACCTGATGTCATGGAAGAGGAGACAGCAACCGACGCAGGACCCAAGACTTTGTTATTCAGGCCGACTGAGGGCAACCTGCCAGCAGATTACCCAAATGTAATGACTGCAACAGTGAATACACTCGAACATCTACATTTATGGTAAGTGTACACAACTGTACTTTTTGCTGAGGCTGACCTTCCCCATGTCTGCCTGGGTTTCTTCCCTGTGCCATTGTTCCAGTTTTGCTGAGACTGACCTTCCCCATGTCTGCCTGGGTTTTTTGCCTGTGGCAGTGATTTTAGGTATGTTAATCTTTTCCTCCCATCTTCCTTCCTGGAATTGCTTGGATCATGGGGTATGAAGAATGTATATCAGTTTATCCTTCGTAATTACCCCTCCCCCATCTTGTCTGCCTTTCATGTCTAACCCGTGAAAAAGATTTAATTACAAAAGCACATGGAAATTCAAAATCCTAGATTAGTTTATAGAGTTTTAAATTACATTCCAAAATGTAACGAGGTAGCACAACCAGAGTAAGATAATAGCAGTTCAGAAATATAGAGAAAACTTATCAAAAGGTTATAGTAATTGGTGCTTCTGTTAACAATATGTACTCTTATTGGTTGAGGCTTTATAAAAGGTTTGTAGCTTCTTCTTCTCAGCTTTGTCTCCATTAAAAATGCATACAAGTCATGGAGAAATGTTCCTTGTCTTTAAGCCAAACTTAATTTCCTTTCTGTTGAATTATTCAGGACTCTGGCTGCACTTGCATATCTGCTGCAAGGTGAAGAGGAAGAATTTTTGCTGAAAAAGTTAAATGTGTGGCTAAGTTGCAGTGTTAATATGAAGTCTGTTAGATGTCTTTTAGTTATAATTGCTACCTTCAGCATTCATTGTCTACCTACCTGTCATCCCTCATACCTAACAAGTCCATCTGCCCTCTGAGCTAAAACAATTTCGCCTTTTAATGAGAAAGTGCTGTCTGTTAATGAACAAAGGTCAGGATATTTTGTACCATTTACAAATAACCTGCAGTTGCTGTAAAAGCAATCTGATAGATGGCTAACTATTGAGCAGAGAACACTGGACATCACAGTTCTGTCTTAAACTTAGGTTGTAATGATGTACTATGTTCTGGATTTCATGCAGATCATCTTCACTAAAATATGTACAAGATGGGATTTGGCAGAAGTTCAAGGTAACCATGAAATGAACTGAACAAAAAAAAATGGCAGAATTCCTTCTAGTTTCATGAGGATGTATAATTTTGCCTGAGAATATAAAGGATGTTCTTCATACCACATTGCTGCAGTCCTAACACTTGGGTAGTCCGCTGTCCCAGTCGGCCCGAATACCAAAGTATATGGCTGACGTCGGTCAAGGCGCATTAGTCTGACGTCAGGACGTCAGGGTACAAATGCGCATGACCGACGTCATATCCCCAGTCTTTTTTGCCGCATGGTCCAATGCAGAAGCAGTTTTGCAAGTGCAGGTTGGCGTTCTGAGATTTTCCGAAGTCGGTGTTTCAGACCGAATCCAAGTTGGCTAAGTACCCCGTTGGGGATTATTTTGTTTTTTTCTTGCCTCAGTATTTTACGGATGTCAGAAAAAGTGAATAACTGTATTTCTTGTGGGAAACAGATACCTCATAGGGATTACCATACCTTGTGTATACCTTGCTTAGGGCCTGAGCACGACGTTGTTGGCTGTCGCTCTTGTGCTAGATTTAACAAACGCACTATAAAGAGAAGATTAGATTGTGCCAGGTTAGTTTTGGGAAGCGGTGTAATTATAAAATGCCGTCGGATGCTCCGGCCCGCTTCAAAAGCGCAAGGACAAAACAGCAAAGCCTAGGCTGGAAGAACCGTCCGTCCCGGACGTCGGTTCTTTAGAGGGCTCGGTGGAGCCAGGGGTTCAGCCAGAAATTTCTTTGGAATCCCAGGGAGAGACTTTATTACTGCAAGATGTGACCTCTCAGGAGGTAGGCCAGGCGGAAGGGGCTTCTCAGGTAGCTGTTCTTCCCTCCCTTCCTAAGGTGGTTAGGCCCGCCCTGCTGTTTCCAAGGCTTCTCCCAGGGGCAGGCCAGGTTTTGTTTCAGGAGTTACCCCTAGTTCTTCAGGGTCTGTACCTAAGAAGCATATGCTTAAGATGGCAGAAGATTTGATTACAATGATTAGAGGTTCTATGCCCCTCCTGATAAGAGGCCTAGGGTGGAACCTGAGCTTGGGAGTTTTGAGCAGTGTTCGGATGCTTCTGAGTCTTCGGCTGAAGACTTGCAGGAGTATTCCCCTTACTCTGATTCTGATGTAGATGATTCTACTCCTTCTGCTTCTCCTCCTGAGGATTTTTCATTTTCAGAGACTCTTCATTCCATGAGGGAGCATTTTAAATGGGAAGGTCAGGATTTCTCTGATTCCAGGAAAAGGCTTAGGGAATTTTGTTTCTACCCCAGCATAGGCCTTTAGCTATACCTCCTGTTCTAGATGTGGTAGAGGATGTTTTGCAGAGGCTTCTCTGAACCCTGACTCTTTGCCTCCTGCTCCAGTTAAACCGGATAGATATTATAGGGTGCCTGAAGCTCATAAGTATCTTAAGAGTCCTAGGGCAGACCCAGAAACTGTTTCACAGGGGCCTAAAGGTGTTAAGGCTTCTGTTGTTAAAAATCCTGTTCCTCCAGATAAAGAGGCTAGGGCTTTGGATAGATGGGGAAAGAAAGTGTATACTTCTTCCACTTTGGCCATGAGAGCTTTGAATTGCCAGTTTCACATGTTGAAATACCAAAATTATCTCCTTTCACAATTAAAGTCTAAGGTAGATGCTTTGGCGGAAGGTATTGAGTGTAAAGAGTTGCAGGATTTAGTTCATGTTTCTGAACAGGTGGGTAAGCATTCTTTGCAATGTGGTTTTGATGCTGTGCAGGCCTCTTGAGGGTGGCTGCCACTGGTTTGGTTCTTCGAGGCACGCCTGGTTGAGGGATCAGAATTTAGCTGAGCATGTGAAAACAAGGATTTTAGATGCTCCTTTACAATCTGATGTGTTGTTTGGTTCGCCTGTGGAAGCAGTTCTAAAGAAAATGGAAGACAAGGCTAAGTCTATGCAGACTGTTAAAGATTTTTGCAGGTTCAGCCTCCAGTTTAGTAGAAATTGGCCTACCAAGGGGTGGACATATCCTGCTTATGATTCCCAGTCTAGGGGTAGGTCTAGGCGTGGTAGAGGCAGAGCTCAAGGTTCTTTTAGGCCTAGAACAGGGAGTTCACCTGCTCAGTCTTCTGGTGAGGGCAGGGGTCAGTCCTTTCGTAAACAGACACAATGACCTGCCTTTTCAGCTGCCAGAATCTTCTCGTCTGGCAGCACCTTTGGGAGGAAGGTTGGCACTTTTCAAAGAAAACTGGAGTTTAATTACCCAAGACAGATGGGTATTGGATATCATTCACCACGGTTACAGGTTTTATTTCCATACCTTGCCTCCTTTCAAAGGCATGCCAGACATTCCTCCTCAACAAAGGAAAGAGGCTCACAAGCAAATTTCTCTGTTGCTCCAAATAGGGGCCATTCAGCGGTTCCTGTGCCAGAAAGGGGCCTAGGATTTTATTCTCGCCTGTTCCTAGTACCAAAAAGGGGAACACGTGGAGACCAATTTTGGATCTGTCTATCCTCAACACTTATCTGGACATTCCCAAGTTCAAAATGTTGACGTTACAACAGCTTTTACCTCTGCTGGGCAAAGATCACTGGATGGTAACTTTGGATCTCAAGGAAGCTTACCTTCATGTTCCTATCAGACTAATTTGCAGGAAGTATCTGCGTTTCGAGCTGGGAATTCTCATTATCAGTTCTCTGCATTGCCCTTTGGCTTATCTACTGCCCAGAGTATTCACAAAGGTTCTGGCTCCAGTGATAGCTTTCTTCAGGCTAAAAGGAATACAAATCTATCCTTATTTGGACGATTGCCTGATTCTGGCTCAAGGAAGGGACGTGCTTCTTCAGCATTTGGAATATGTGATAGCAGTGCTAAGATGCCTAGGGTATTCTGTGAACGAAATAAAGTCCAGTCTAGTACCCTCTCAAGACATGTGCTTTCTGGGTGTGAGACTGAATACAGCAACCCAGATGGCCTTTTTAACCCCGGACAAACAAAAGAATCTTTCTCTTTACTTCCATCAACTATCTCATCAGTCCGGGCTGACTGCAAGGACAGTCCTTCAAGCCTTAGGGTTCATGGCATCTTGTATTCTGGTACTTCCCAATGCCAAACTGCATATGAGGAAGCTACAATGGTATCTCAAAAATGTATGGACACAGCACTGCCAGGATTTGGACACTGTCATTCAAATAATACCTTGCATTCAAAAGGAATTTTTGTGGTGGGCTCAGGAATGTCACCTAAACAAGGGACTCTCTGTGACCCGGCCAGAGGCGAGTCAGATTCTAATGACAGATGCCTCAGACACAGCTTGGGGAGCTCATCTGAATGGAAAGTGGATACAAGACAAGTGGCCTGCCAGACTGCAGCATCTACATATCAACATGAAGGAGATGTTAGCAGTCCAGTTTGCATTACTGGCTTACAAGGATTTACTTCTTCCAGGGCAGGTGTTGATTCTAACAGACAACACAACTGTCATGTGGTACATCAACAAACAAGGGGGAACACATTCTTATCCTCTATGCAGGCAAGCAATGATTTTGTGGGAGACTGCGTTAAGCTTGCAGCTGAATCTTCAAGCAAGGTTTCTGCCAGGAGCACAGAACTCCTTAGCAGATGTGTTAAGCAGGCAAATCATGGATCCCCACGAGTGGAAACTGGATCTTCATGTATTTCAGACATTGACAGTGTCATGGGGAACTCCAGACATAGATCTGTTCGCTTCTCCACTAAACCACCAGCTGCCAAAGTTTTGCGAAAAGGTTTCATCACACAGCCTGGAAAGTGGATGCTCTTTCTTTCAGTTGGAAAAATCTTCATGTGTATGCCTTTCCACCTCTGCCTCTCCTCCCAAAGGTACTTCTAAAGGTCAGACAAGACAAGCCAAGGATGATTTTAATAGCTCCAGATTGGCCTCGGCAGCACTGGTACCCATTGCTGAGGAGTCTGGTAAGGAAGCCTCCATGGCCCTTACCTTTGATTCCACACCTATTGTCTCAGAATGACGGGCATCTGCACAATGTCAAGCTTCACTCTCTTCATCTAACAGCTTGGCATATTCTGTTTTGAACCATAGCAGGTCTCAGCTTCCTCAACAAGTTTTGAATGTGATTATGGAAGCCAGAAGACCTAGTACAAGGAAAGTGTACGCAGGAAAATGGAAGAGATTTTTATTTTGGTGTGCAGCAAAGGATTTGGATGTTTCTGAGCCAAATTTGAGTGTGGCTCTTCAATATCTTACTGAGTTATTGGACAAAGGTTTGTCTTTCTCTTCCATTAAGATTCATGCTGCAGCAATTTCAGCTCACTATGATTGTGACCCACCATTGTTTTCTCATCCTTTGTTCAAGCAATTTCTTAGAGGGGCAAAGAATATAAGACCCCACGTAGAGCTCCTACTCCTGCTTGGGACCTCAATTTTGTGTTGGAGAAACTCACTCTACAACCTTTTGAGCCTGCAGCTACTGCTGAATTGAAATATTTGTCATGGAAGACTGCTTTTTGTTAGCCATTACATCTGCAAGAAGGGTGTCTGAATTGCAGGCCCTTATGGCGGTTGAGCCTTTCCTGATTTTTCATAAGGATAGGGTATCTTTACGTACTAATCCTTCCTTTATGCCTAAAGTGGTTTCTAGTGTGGCTTTAAACCAAACTATTCATTTGCCTACCTTTTATGCAGATCCCCAAAATAAGGGGAAAAGATTTTGCACACTTTAGATGTACACAGGCAGTTGCGTTATTATTTAAGCAGGACTAAGGATTTTAGGCAGTCTCAGCAGTTGTTTGTTTCTTTTGCTTTGAGTTCTCAGGGCAAGCCTGTGTCAAAACAAACTATTTCTAAGTGGATTGGGTTTTGCATTGCATTTTGTTATTCCCATCATGGCAAGGAGATTCCAGCTGGGATTAGGCCTCATTCCACTAGGGCTACTGCCACTTCAACAGCATTTCTAAGGGCCGTGGCAACTAAGGATATTTTGGAGGCAGCTACTTGGAGTTCAGTGCATACTTTCTCTAAGCATTACCACCTTCCTCTCTACTCTAAATCTAGGGCTGCTTTTGCCACGGCTATTTTGCAGGGCATGTTGTCAGCTCCTGCTTCCTTATGATTTGCCAGCCTCCCTTACCTCTGCTTTGGGATTCTACCCAAGTGTTAGGACTGCAGCAATGTGGTATGAAGAACATAGTACAGTTTTGTACCTACCATAAATGTAGATGTTCGAAGATCCACATTGCTGCAGTCCAATTTACCGTCCCTCCTTCCCCTCTGTGTTTAGGGGTGGTTGTGTGGGTGAGGTTATACTCTTGTAAATTTGTATATATTGTATATATATTTGGTGCAGGAGTGTGTGGTGTTTTTTGGTTTTAGCCTTATCTTTTTAGGGTCTTCTGACATCTGGGGCAAGAAAAGACTGAGGATATGACGTCGGTCATGCGCATTTGTACCCTGACGTCCTGACGTCAGACTAATGCGCCTTGACCGACGTCAGCCATATACTTTGGTATTCGGGCCGACTGGGACAGCGGACTACCCAAGTGTTAGGACTGCAGCAATGTGGATCTTCAAACATCTACATTTATGGTAGGTACAAAACTGTACTTTTTCCTGCAGAACAGAAATAATATCAATAATGAGCAGAATCCATCTGGAGAAACGATAGCTGTATTGGTTATCACAAGGTCATCTGTCCATGTTAGTAGCTTCTTAAGTGACATTGCATAAGTTTTCAAAGGAGGAGTTTGTCATTTTCAAGTAGCACAAATCTTTGTATCACTGTTGCACAAGAATGCATATAAAAGATTAAAATGACTGGGAAAAACAGGATCACTGGTCTAAAACACAACAGCTTGAGTTCACAGTAAAAACGTGACAAAATTAATTAATTAATTAATTAATTAATTAATTAATTAATTAATTAATTAATTATTTAAATTTGTTGACCAGGAGTGTCCGACTGGACGTAGGTCCATTTTCAGCGGAGGCCCGGGGAAAAAAGCTCCACAGTTAAAATAAACAGACAGAAGTTACATTGGATTACATAGTGATTAACAATTTAACATAGCAATTACTTACAACATATTTACAGATGAAGAACATAGTACATCAGTAGACAACTAGAATCTTTATCTGTGAAGTACATAACAGACATTAACAAATGTTACAATGAGAAGTTCCTGCTGTATAAGTACTAGACTTATGAGCATCTGAGCTTGCTATAATCAAGGTAGTTAGTGGAGTGGAAAGAAAGGTAGTGGTTGGATGGGGTGGATGATATTAGAGTGGGAGTTGCAAGGGCATAGCCAGCATGTTTTTAGGTGCGCTTTTAGTAAAGTTTTGAAGTGGGTGCATGATGGTACGGAGGTAATTGTGGGTGGGAGTGAGTTCCAGAATTTGGCTATGGTGCAAGAGAATAGTGCTTCACCAGCAGAGTTATTGGCTTTAGTGATCTGCAAGTGATTTTTGTTGCTGGATCTTAGTGGTCTGGTGGCGCGATAAGGTTGGAGTAGATTCTGGAGGGATGGGACATTTAGTGGATGGTTTACTAGTTTGTGTGCGAGTGAGAGTTGATACAACTGAAGGAGGTGAGGGAGTTCAAGCCAGCCCAGTTCAGCAAATGAGAGACAGTGGTGACTACGGTAGGATGTCCCTGTAGCGAACTTTGCGATTTTGTTGTAGCAGGTCTCTAGCTTGTTTAGATCACATTGCCTTAGGTTGGTATATATTGGAGAGGCATAAAGTAGGGTGGAGATAAGGTGGGAATTTGTTATTGAAATATTTGCTGCTTTGGTGAGAAATTGCTTATTTCTGTATAACGCTCCTAGTTTTTTGTGGACTTTTTTTATGGTCATAGATATGTGAATGTCAAATTTTAGTTTGTCTATTTCCACTCCTAGCAATTTGGTGTGTTCAGTTGGGTATATAGTGGTGTTGTGTTTTGCTGTGATGTTAAAGTGAGAGTTGTTTTGAGTATGTTTGGTGGGTTGGAAGATGAGTAGTTTAGTTTTGTTTGGGTTGAGTATTAATTGGGCATCGGATAACCATGTTTCAACAGAGGAAAAGGCTTCCTGTGTGACTCTTTGCAGTTTTGGTAGGGACTGGGCTGAGCAGATGATGGTTGAGTCATCTGCGTATTGTATGAGTGTGCCATGTTTGGTGGCAGAGGCTAGATTATTGGTGTAAACAGAGAAGAGTAGGGGTCCAAGGATGGATCCTTGGGGAACCCCTATGGAGACAGGTAGTTGGGGAGATATGTCATTATGCCATACAACAGATTGTTGGTGGTCAGACAGGTAACTCTGAAACCGGTTGGTGACTGATTGTGAGAAGGATAGGTTATTGAGGACAGAGATAAGTTGTTTGTGTGGGACCATGTCAAATGCATTACATAGGTCTAGGAAAGTAGCAGAGGAGAGAGAGCCATTGTTTTTATGCTGAAGGATAGTGTTAGTAAAGGAGAGTAAGGCAGTGGTGGTGCTATGGTTTGGTTGGAAACCATGCTGAGTACTGGAAAGGAGGTTGTTAGTAAGGAGGTAGTCTGAGACCTGAGAGTGTATGCATCTTTCTAGTATTTTGGAGAGTGGAGAGAGAATAGCTATGGGGCAGTAATTGGTTAGTTCTGCGGAGGGTCCGCCTTTGTGGAGGGGAATTATATGTGATACTTTCCACAGTGTGGGAACATAACTTTCTGACAGAGATCGGTTAATCAAGATGGATACTGGGTAGGCCAGAGCATCAGCTGCGATTTGTAGGTATTCACTTGGGAGGTTGTCTGCTGCTAATTTGGTGGGTTTAAGTTTAGTTAAGAGTTTTTTTATGTTGGAGGTAGGTACAGGAGAAAAAGAGAAGGCAGTGGGGAGATTACTAGTTGAAGGTGTGGGTTGGAGTGGAGGGGGTTTGTGTTTAGCTAGTGATAGTATGGTTTGGGTGAAGTGTGTGTTAAATGAGGTAGCAATATTTTCTGAGGAGTGAGGGATGTTAGGAGGAGGGGTACTGACTTTACCTGGGTGGAGGATGGAGTATATGGAGGACCAGAATTGTTTGGGGCTGTGTTGTGAGGAGTCTAGGGCAGACTGGTAGTATTGGAATTTGTCCTGTTTTATTAGCTTTTTGACTCTATTGTGTAGTTCTAGGAATTTCTGTCTAGTTAAGGGGGTTTTGGTTTTGTGCCAGTGCTCCCAGGCTTTATCCCTGTTTTTCATTTTTGACTTAGTGGTTTTCTGTAGCCATGGGGAAATAGAAACCTGCACAGCTGGAAGGGAAGCAGTAGCAGCACATGGGGAAGGGGCTTGAGGTAGTTATATCACATTACCTAAAGCTGAAAAAACAGGTGATGCACAACACTGATGCTGAGAAATGGGCATCGCTAGTCGAAAACAAAAAAAATGTTAACCCTTTTTCTAAATAGTTGTTAAAACCTATTTAATGTATTTATCAGCACATTCTAAGCCATATTTATGTGGTTACATTGACAGGATAAAAGCACTTGAGAAGAGGATAAAAACGGTGTGCCTTCTGTATCAGAAGTCATTTAAAGAAAGACTGAAACACTTAAATTAGTGTGGTCTTAAACAAAGCTGACAGAGAAGGGATACGGCAAAGTGTTGTTTATGTATGTTAAAGGAATCCATAAGTCTAAGTGAGCAAAATATTTCAGAAAAAAGGGAGGGGGGGGGAGAGAGCGAGATGAATATGAACAGGAATATGCACTTTGAAGTTACATAGCATTTGGAAGAGGTGACAAGAACTTTTCACAAAAGTGGTAAATTATTAAAATACATTTCTTGAAAATGCAGTAGGGTCAAAAACACTAATGCAATTTAAAATGCAGGAGGTGGTCATAAGGCATTTCTTAAGAGGTGAGAAAATGACCTGTTTTGTAAGGAAAATATGAACTGTGACAGTGGGAAGAGAATTTGATCAGCACAACATGCACAATGTAAACTCCTACACATACATGCTTTACCATGTTGTCCAGTAGATAGGCAGAAAAGTGCCCCTGGTTATAAATATGCCTAACTGCACAATGATATTACCCTGAAACACACAGTGATATATAATGAAGTATACTGGTACCCTGAAATGGATTTCTGCCAGCTAAACACACATGAGTTCCCCATATTACCTCACTCTAAAATCAGCTTTTTATTAGAGACAGACCTGCAGGTAGCTGGAACACAGTTGTACAGTACAGTGACAAAACTTTACATTACTATGTCCGCTATACATATTAGCTCCTCACATCATCCCACTGTAGGTATCAACTAGACATGACAGAAGGACATGCTACCTAATCTATATCCATTTGGCACCTAAAAGGTCCTGGTAGGTAGAATTGTCAGGAAGACCATGCAGTCCCAAGAATGTCACATGCAGCTTTCACATGACTACCAGGCTCCTTACAATGTCTGCATCAACATGGAACCAGTCAGCTGTCAACTGTTTGGTCTAACTATGGTAGGATAGCTGCTGCCTGTAGTTCCAATATGTCATGCTGTTGGATGACAGCTGGGGACGT
Source organism: Protopterus annectens (assembly GCF_019279795.1). Taxonomy (NCBI): domain Eukaryota; kingdom Metazoa; phylum Chordata; order Ceratodontiformes; family Protopteridae; genus Protopterus; species Protopterus annectens. The sequence goes on along the minus strand of NC_056743.1, from coordinate 873,281,936 downwards.
CAAGCATGAGATGATGCAACTGTGCAGCATTACCACTGTCTGCAGTGCAGATATTCCACAAATACACTGGCCTTTTGTGGAATTCTCAGGATCTGCCAGGTATAACTCTAAATCATCACATGCTTTGCATGTTTACATTTACATATCATGTAATGCCTCATTTCAGGATGCACCTTCATTTGCATATCTGCATACATTTGTCTGCATGCATTCATATTCCAGTGCATATCACAGCTCACTTCTGTGTTATGCAGCATATTTTTTTAATTATCCCCCACTTAGCATGTGATTGATAAGCCAGCAAAACACTTGGTACATAGTATTCAATTTAACTACGAAGAGCAACCATCATATTTTATTTCTCTCCAGATGGAAACAAGACGAGTTGCCCCTTCAGAAATTGTGAAAACAGTGCTAACAGAAGTTAGAAATTTCACAATGGAAACAGAACTGTGTGAAGTTGTTAGACTGAGTTAAGTAAGGAAGCTTTTTTTTTCACAAAAACGTATTACGCTGAAAGAGCATCACTTATGGGTATCAGACAATGAGGACAGTTACTCTAATTAGTGATATTCAAGTCTGCCACTAGCTGCTGCAAAAGACAAACTAATCTTGCAGTAAAATATGTAGAGCATTAATAATGACAACTTACATAGCAGTAGGGCTTTTTCACACACCACCTATTAGCTTGGTCATTGCAAACCTTCCAGGGCTCACAAACAATAGGAAATGAGGAACTTATAAAAGAGAACATCATTTAAGCAATTAACAATACTTAACAAATTGATGAAGAGTAAAACAGAATAAATCAAAGGCTTCCAATTCAAATCAATATCAAGTCCCGTAATTCTCATGATATGAAATTTCATAATTAACAATGCTTTCCTTTCTAAAAGAATCATTATTCCTTATCTGCCATAATTTAGTAGCAGTCAAGCCACAAATCTCACCATTCTGTATCTCATTAAAATGCGCTGCAACAGGACTATAATTCTAATAATTAATTATGCCCCTGAGATGTTCTTGAACTCTCCTTTTAAAATTCTTTTTAGTTTTTCTTTTATATGTTAAATTGCAAGGGCATCTCAGGGCATAAACAACTATTTCTGAGTCACAACTAAACTTCCCTACTGTTTGAAATATCTCTCCATTAATCTCAATGATTTCAGCAATCAAATGTTTGCAAATAATACAATTCCCTCAGGGGTAAGTAGCCCTGTTTACTAATTCATTACAAATGTTAATAGCTGGTATGCTAAAGCTGTGTACCAATTCATATGAAGTATTTTCCCTTCTTATAAGAAATTATAAGCATTTTCAGAAGCCATTTAACTTTACATTCTCAATCACTATATTTCATGTTTTCCTAATGATCTGTTTCAATTGCTCTGAATAATAAATCATCTTGTAAAACATAATTTATAGAATAAATCACTGAATAGTTCTTAGTAACCAAGGTATTATAGATGGTACCGTGTTTACTGGTCTCCAGTTTATCTATTGTAAAAACTTTCCACTATGCATCCTTTATATTATTATGATCATAACCTCTAGACAAAAATGTAGGAACAATATTTACTGCTTCTTCTTGGAAGTCTGCCCAATGAGTTAAGCATCAGACCCTACAAAATTATCCAAGTGGAAGAGATTTCAAAGTATGTTAAGGATGTAAGCTTGAATCATGTAAGATTTGTTATTTTAGTTCAATATGGCAATATTACCAAAAATGCCACAAAAATATTTCCCTTCTGTCTAACTTTCTTCGACCCTGGTAGTGATGATAAAAGTTTGGGAGTGGAAGAGACACAGTCCTTTTCATGAGAGATGCAATGGACCAACTTCCCCAAACTTAACAGGATATTTCTGTGTTGAGTTGGGATTTCAGTGTTTTGTGGGTTTGGTGTAGCAGACGTGAGGTGTCTACCTTCATTCAGCTGCTCATTTCACAACTGCACTACAGCCGCACAATTTCTTGCACAAAAGTACACTTCACCTCGGTGACATGTATTTCTGGTTGGCTACTACTAGGCATGTCCTACACAGTCTCTCTGAATTTATTGTTACATTACGACTCTGTGCATGTATCATTTCCCTGTCTATGTCTCCACCCCCTCCTCTCTCTATTACTTACTGTGGTCCATAGCTCAACCTCGTAGCACAAGAATGAGGGACAAAATATAAGGAGAAGGGGGCAAAGGCCCAGAGTCATGAACAGAGCTTCAGTGTTCCTCTTACATACTTAGAAAGCTGCTAAAATAGTAATATGTTTTGTATAAGCTTAATATACATCTATGCATGTCCAAACCCCAAATGTCTTTCATTATTTAATGAATGGAATCCTCAGCAAATTTGCCAGAAAACTAGAACTTTATGAGGAACAGATTAAGAAATATAAGGAAATATTATGACATTCTGTGAAATCAGAGATTGCTGAAAACGGTGGTTAATCTAATTGTGAGGAATAAGATCTTGCCTGGGCTTCCAGTTCTTTAAGTGAATTAACTGTGTGACATGCACCCCACATTGCTGAGTGGCCTGTTGGTAGTATTTGTAGCTTTCCTGACTGGCTGTTTATACTGCTGTGTACACAGTGCTGTAGTGGTAAAAGTAAATCCCAAAAGATGTAAGCAATGTACCTTGCTTCCTGTAGCATTACATATATTGTTGCAACTTAACCTTTCCAATAAAGACAACAGTTATCTTTTGTCTTTTCTTTACCAGTTCTTTTCCTTGTTTTTCCCATGGATGAATCTTGTAAAAAAAAAAAAAAAAAACAGAACTAATTCTCTCCTGAGGCATCTCCCTCCCCATTACAACCTCAGATAGGTTGATAATGTAATCCATTGCTAAACTGTTTTTTTAACCTTTCTTGTTAAAACAATTTCATTTGTAATTATTTTTACCCTTAATTGATTAAAAACAAATATCTTGTGTCCTGTTTCTTAGTTGCCTAAAGGTGCACATGCTGAGAGCCTCTTCCTTGTCCTCAGGTGACTTCTAGATATATATTCTCCGAGAAGGCTTGTGTGAGGACTCATCAGCTGCTACTGTCTGCTGCTGTTATACCCTTCAGGATTCGGCTAGCGCCCCCTGTAGGCTGTCCTTAGTTGCCATAGAAACTTAATTTAGCTCACATATGATTACCTGAGAAACCATTAACTCCTGACATCAGATAAGGTCCACATTTGTGGTGTTTATTCCAGTATTCTGATACAGTGCATTAGCATAGCTCTCAGCCTGTCTCTTCCAACCCACCAAAAGAATTGCTGTGTCTGTCTATTGTATGCATTCATGAACTCTATCACCATATTGACTAGTACAACTTTCTTAGATGTTGAATGTGTATGTATTCATCTCTGTGGAAGAAAAACAATGTCTACATTGCATCTTATCAATCATATGTCAGTTATCATCGCATCTCTGTGATTTTTCAAGGTATTTATGAACTTCTAGCATTTAGTTTTTTCCTGTTTGTCATGTGGCAGAGCTATTTCCAGAACTGTGTAGAATGCCTACTGTTCTCTATACATTGTGTATGTTTAGTGATGGCTGGTTTTTAAAGCAAATTTATTAATGTTTCTTAAGCAATTTTTGTGGAATATAAACATGCATTTTTTTTTTAGTTTAGAGTTCAGATTTCAGAAATATATGGCAGTGGCACTAAGAATAATAACTACCCATCTGGGCATCAGAATTAGCTCTGTAAATAGCATTCTGTACTTTCTGGGCCTTATTTTTGCAGCAACAGCAGAGTTTGCTTGACTGCAAAGATTATACAATTTTTCTGCAAGCAGATCTCACTTTGATTTGTTAATTTTTTTTTTTCCTCTTTATCTTTTAGTACAGTTAGACACTCCTCCTGGGATAGGATGCCTTTTCACCCTCATGAATTACTAGCTGACCGAAGACAAGGACTTGGAGATATGTAGAATGCACTTTGACCTATTCACTTTTCAGTGATCTCTACATAATAGTCCCTTCAAACTCCTCTTACAAGAGCTGGTTGTGATGAAGCTGGCATTTTGACATGCCTAATGCAGAAAGAAACACTGGGAGGAGTGGGGAGTGAGGCAGGTCTTCACAAAGTGAGTCTCAGAACTTTCAACATTGTGCTCACACTGAAAACAATAAGGACAAGTAATGGTTGTATGGTAGCTACTACTAAAACTGCACTGAATGCTAGGAAATAAACGTGTATCAGCTTTTGATGTAATGTCTGTGTGAGGCAGCTGGTAGCTCTGAAGGTGGGACTAGCAGGGACCACATATAGTATTGCATTTGAAAAGTGTATGACTTCAGTTGCATAGTTGCTCTGGGACCTTTTTTTTTGCAGTGCAGTCTTGGAAACATGTAGCCTAAAAGATCACATGCTAGGGATACAAATGTAAATTAGAATAACCAAAGAAGTTATTCCCTTACAGGATCAACTTGTGTCGTATCTAATGGAGGACCAAGATGATACCACTGCTGCTCCCCAGGATGAGCTCTCCAGCCAGTCATCTTTGACAATAGATAGTGAAGAAGAAAGGAAGAGTGCCTTAGAAAAGAGTATGTAAGTGAGTCATCTCTGGCACTTCGTTTTTATTACCATTTATGACATAGCTACTATAAAAAATGCAAAATGTCTAACCTAAGAATATACTATTCCACTCAGTTATTCATCTGGTTCAACTTGCATAGTGTAAATACTGTTTTGTTTTACTTGGTGTACTATAGTATGCCCACGTGATCCTGCAGCGTTTGGCCTGAGGCTTGCTGTCACCATAAATCCAGTTATTTCCTGCAGCAAGCATATTAGCTCAATGCTGTGGAAGACACAGACTGAAATAGGTGTTATAGTTTTTCTAGCTACTGATTATCCTTGTGTTAGTCCTGCTATATTTCTTATTTACTTTGAGGATGTAAAAGTAGAAGGCAGTGTTCATAACAAAAAGACCTCTTGATTGCAAATGTCTATGTTATGCACCATTCAACTCTTAAAAGTGCTGTTATATACAGTCAGAGGCATAGCTGGCTCAACTAGCACCCTGTGCTGATCTCACATACTACAGCCCCACCCCCTCAGCTCTTCAAGTGAAGGAAAAAAAAAAGGATTTCTGCAAACTGCAGTACAGTGTCTAATCTATGCAGCTGGCCTAGGTTCATATGTGTATACTAGGCTAATGAACACCGAGGCCTTTTAAGACTAACCATGCATCCCAAATCTTTGACAAGTTCTAGCACCCTTAATAAGTGTAAACATGTGCTTGAGAGATGAAACATTTACAAGCAGGGCCCTGGGAGATGAAACATTTATAAGCTGCCTGTGTCCATTAGAGACGTGCCAAACCAGAAATTAATTTCATATTCCCATCCAGTTGTCCAAGTTGCACTTAAATTGGGTTAGGGAGGAACTCTGTTTCACATGGATGGGAAGCCTGTTCCAGAAAAGGGTAGTCTCTTGGATTAATACTTGTCACTCCAGCAGCTTCTATTTATATCATAGGCATGGTTTAAGTCTTTAGTAAGGGCAATTCTGGTCCAGCTTGTTTTGCAGATGTACAGGAGTTCCATCAGGGTGGGGTTCAGTAATGCCTTGCATGTCAGGTATAGATCTCCCTTCAAAAGCCTGTAGAAGACAAAATACAGGAATAAGACTTTGAGGCAGTCTGAATAGGACATTTTAATTACAACCTGCGTTTTTTTAGCAAGGAACCTCTGCGGATGTTCAAATCTTTGGATGCACCATGTTAAGTATGTGCCAAAGTGAGCATTATACTCAAAGATAGGTCTGATGAATGCCAAATACGTTGGGACAATGACCTCCTTGGACCTAGATGCCATACTTTTATTTATAAGTTGCACAACATCGAACGAACAACATAGAATGATTTTCTCATTAATGTAGACACATGAAGGTCAAAGGCTAGATTATTGTCTGTGTGTGTCTCCAAGTCCCCGACTACTTGCTCAACTCTTAGGGTTGTGTTGTCAATATGATAGTAACCTGGACTGTATGACTTCCCAAAGGATGCTACTACTCATTTCTTGGCATTTAGTTTTAGTCCATGGTTCTGACTCAAGTTATTTGCCTGTTTCAGTCCTTCCTGGTGAACGTTGGTGTCAGTGAAAAATTCTGTGACTGGTCCTAATTTGCAATCATCTGCAAATTTGGTATTCAGAGACCTTTGACGTTGGCCTTAACTTCAGAGAAATAGATGCCAAAAAGGAACAGTACCAGGACAGATCCCTGAGGGATTCCACTTGTGATTGACCTCTGTGTAGAAGTGGGCTCCCAAATTCAAACTTGCTGGATTCTGTCTGTGAGCCAGCTGGCCATCCACTGGGTGACATTAGGGTTTATACCTAACCTCTTGAGTTTGTCAACAGTGCCCAAGTGGGGGTTTCCAATATGGCTGCACATTGAGTAACAGCTTAATTCTAACTCTTCCAGTGTGAAAACAGAAACTTAGCAGAGAAAGCCAGTGGCTCTATATTTCTGGGTAAAATTCAGTAACTGGATAGTAAGTGCAATGTCTGGATGCCAGGAAAAAAATACAGAGGACCTGAAGAAAAATCAGCTACAAAAGTTGAGGAAAAACACTAACTTAGAATGGTACTGCAGCTGTTCAACAAAAAGCAGTGCAAGCTTCAGAAATGACTTTCAGTAACCAAGAGGAAAGTATAAGACAACCATACACAGACCTGATTAAAATAAACAAAACACTGATGGAGTATATCAATTCAAACAACAAAAGGCTGTAAAAAATGGAAGAAGCTTTAAACAGATATTCAGATGAGCTGATAAAACAGCAAAATTCAGTTATTGAAATGCAGAAAAGGCTGGCTGAGTATGAGACTGCACAAGATGAGAGATTTAAAAAAAATAATGGAATTAGAGGACAGTGCATGTAGGTAAAACCTGAGATTATTGCTGTACCAGAAAATCTGGAAGGAACAGACTGTATTAATTTTATGATAGCACAAAGAAAGGGCACATCATTTGTATGCACCAAACTTGGCTCTGAGAAAACAACCTAGACCTTTAATGGCAAAGATGCAATCTTACCAGCAGAAGGAGATGATTCTGACAAAACTGTGGCAGAAAGACAAAGTACTAAAAGTGGGAGACAGCAGAGTATTGTGGAGAATAACTATTCATTATGCACCAGGCAGAGGTAGAGTAAATTTATTCCATTATTCAGGGAATGTCAAGAAACAGGCATGAGATTCAAACTACTGTACCCAGCTATCTTCAAAATATTTTCCCTGGATGGACAAAATAATGTTTTGTTGAAGTGTATGCTAAGGAGGAAATACAAAAGTTTGTCTAAGAAAAAGTGAGCTGTGAAACAGAAGGAGATTCTGCTTCTTGTTCGTCTGGCAATAAAGAACACAGAAAATGTTTGAGAGAAGGAAAAAACATAATAATCAACTAGAAGAATCGAGAGTACATTGGAACTGAAGCAGAGACGGGATTTGGGAGATGGAGATGAACAGGAATAAAACCAGAGACTTCAAAAATTGAAGAATGTGGGATTAAATACAAGCATTATATTTGTGAAATATGACAGAAACAAGCAGTTCTGGAAATACTGGACTTTTCTGGACTTTGTTAAACTTGTAGGGGACTCTAAAGCATATGACATACTTCATGTCATTAATGTTCAGAAAAATACTTAGGAGATGGGAAGAGGAGGGAGAAAATTAACTAAGTAAAACATTTTTTTCTTAATGGTACTATTTTAATAGTGCATGATTTTTGGCGTGCTATAAAGAAATGTTTTCTCAGTCATTTTAAGTGATAACTGGGATACTAATATAAATAGGTGCTCCTGTTTTTTTCCCTTTCTCCCTTCTTCTCTCTTTCTCCTTGTTCAGTTTTAAGAAATGTAGGCATTGTAATGTAAAAAAAAAAAAAAAAGAAGAAAAATTTGGTAAAAAGAGCTTGAGAAAAGAAAAATTAGTGTGCGTTTTCTCATTCTTGCATAGGGGAATGACTAGATTAAGGGCCTTAGTTTGATCTAGTAACAAGTTTTTAGAAAAAGCAACTAAATGAAAAAGAATATTAAATATTATAAGTCATTTTTCTAGTAAATAAATGTATGCTTAGCAATTTTGTATCTGATTCTCGTGTCTCTAGGAGACAATCTGATAAAGAGAAATGGCTAGGAGATTATGTTCTCTAAAAGCATTCAAGTGTTTTCCTAGCTGAGAGAGCTATAAAGATAATACAAAATCAGACAGCACTTAGAAGCACAGGCTACACCATGCCTCTTAGCAAGGATAACCTTGGTTCTGGAATACAATAAACATACAAAATCTCTTTGTAAAATTCTCAACAACAACTGGAGTATTTTCAAGGTGAACATGGATGTTTGAGATGGTTGGAGAAAGATCCACTGTGCCATTTAAAACTGGTAGGACCTTTAAAGAAATGTTAGAAAGACACTTTAAAATATACAAGAGGAGCGACTGGAATGGTCCTTTGTTCAATGTGCAAACAATGTTCATGGATTATTAGGACAAATTGGGTTACGTTAGAAAATGGACTAGGAAGCAAAATCTAATTCACAAAGGGAAATTGTAGTTCTAGTTGTTTGGTGTATCTGGCCAAAATGTGGGGGTTGTCCAACATTTTATGTCAGGAAGACGGAGAGAACTTTAAAGGATAGGATGAAAGGACATCTTTATGGCATCAAAAATAAAAAAAGAAAGTAGTGCTTTGTTTAAGCATTCCATGGTGTGTTGTAATTTGAAGGGGTTTTAGTTTGGTATTATGGAGATAGTCATGAAGAATCCCAGGGGAGGAGATTGGAAAACCACTTTAATAAACAAAGAGTTAGGATAGCAGCTTAGGCTGAATGCTAATTCCTTTTGGGGTTTCAGTGAATGCTTGTCTGTCAAACCAGTACTGAAAAACAAAGCACTCATTGTGTGAAATTGTTTTATTTGAAAACAAAGAAATAAGGAGGGGTTAAATTTTATACATCTATGAAAAATGTCACTACATGATGGTTAACATTAATATGTATATGTAAATATTTCTAATCAACAATGTACAGTGTGTTTGATCATGGTAACCACAGGGCTAAGGGGGAGGTGTTTTTGAGCAATGAAGTAATTAATTTGGTGGCATATATAAAAAGAGATGTGGACTGGTTTTCTATTTATCTGATGAAGTCTTATTTCTTGAGACAAAAGCGCTCATATTTTTTCCTGTTTTTATTAAAGTGTTGGAGCTTTACTGCAGTGGTTGGACTTTCATTTTTTATTTTTATGATTTCGAATTACTTTTACTTGGCTTTTAACCTTTCTTTTATGTTAACCCAAGTCTATGAGTGTGGCTGTCAGTTTGGAACATTTGTTTCTATTAGGAGGGTAAAACTTCAACATTTGAAGATGTACATAGTTTTGTGTGTTATTAAATTAATAGGAAGGTTATTCATGCTAAGATGCATGATACAGCCTGTGGTTCTACTAAGTGCTGTCTGGTTTTGTCTTATCTTTATAGCTCTTTCATTATTGGGAAGTGTGTTTTTTTTGTTTGAGGGGTTTCAATACAAAAAGCTTTGTAAGATGTGGTATAAGTTGAAATGGATATTACAAGAAACAGCTGTATAAAACATCAACCTGCAAAACAGTGTATGCATGCAGTATAAAAGCTGGAACTTGTCAATGGTCTCACTGATAATACAAAAAAGAAAGAATAGTGAACTATATTAAAAAAATGTAGAGTGCAATTATAAATGCTACAGGAGACAGACTTGGAAAGAAGTGAACATGTGAATTAGATAATGAAAGGTTTCCCAGATGGTTATTCAGCAGAATACCTAAGGCAAAGGAAAAGAGGAGTACTTATATTGCAAAAGGAGCTCCAGTAGTGATAGAACAGGATAAAAAAGATAATAATGGTAGACTTGTAGTACTAAGGGGCTAATGACAAGAGAGGAGAATTACACTGGCATGTATTTATATTTCATCTAAAACTGCTATAATGGAGCTTAAGAAATTTCTGAGAGAAATAATCAGCTGCCAGCAAGTAATATTACTGGAATTTGATTTGCAACAGTGAAGGTGTGTCTGGGGACCCAGAGGGGAAAATATAACAAAGGAGGTCAGATTTAAGAACAAATTTATGAAAATATTTGGCATGGAAGATGTGAATTCAGCACTAGGAGTTTGGAGTGAATTTATACATTATTCCCCAAGGTACAAAATTGGGCTAGGCTAGACAGAATTTATATTTCCTAGGAACGTGTGCATTTAATTGAAGGTCTCAATATGCACCCAATAACTATTTCAGATCATGCACCAATAATAACTAAAATAAAAACACAGGGTAATGAAATTAAAATGAGACACTGGTGCTTCCTACCTATCTGTGGAAAAGAGAGGAATTTAAAGAATGGGTAGTGGAAATTATTCAGGAGCTATTAGAGAAGATAGAAATTTCTTCAGAAAATATAGCTAGGGAGTAAGATAAAATTAAACTGTTGTTTAAAAATAGGATGGAAATAAAAGAAAGGGATATATGATTAAGAAGTAACAGTAATTATTTAGAGGGACTGACAAATGTTAAATTATTGGAAAATAGGGGGAATCCCACAGAAAAAGAAGAGGAGCAAGTGCAGAATGTTACATGGAAAATAAGGGGTTACCTCAATAATATGCATGAGTTTAGAAAGATTGCTGTTAAGCAACTGTTGTTTGATGATACCTCTAGAGCACAGAAACCTTTTAGCACAATGACTCAGGCAACAGAAACTAGAAAGGGCTGTCACCAAGCTTAGGGAGCCTATAACAAGGAAGTTAACAGAGATCTTGTAGAAATATTAGAAATATTTTGGAAATTCTATGAAAGTCTATGTAAAGCAGATAAATATGGAAATCAAGAAAAGGTACAAATTGAGATGTTTATGGAAGAATTAAATATGCCAAGGTTAGAGGTAGATGAGGCTGAATTACTAACAGGATAGGAGGAGATGAAATAAAAATGGTAATGTATAACCAATCTACAGGAAATTCCCCAAGAATAGATTGAATTCCTGTAAAAATTTGGGAGCTAGGAGGGAAAAAATTATAAGGATCTGGAAGGTTTTGTTTAACAGTATTTTAAGAGGAGGAAAGTACCAACATCCTGAAAGAAAGTGGTGATAGCTGTAATAACTAAAGAGGGTAAAGATCCATCAGATCCAGCTTCATACATGCCCATTTCAATACTAAACTATGATTATAAAGTGTTTACATCTATAATGAATAAAAGAATGGCAAAAGTGATTCCAAAAGTGATAAATATGGATCAGTGTGGTTTTGTGGAGGGGAGGCAAACATTTGACAACATTAACAGAGCACTGATGAAGCAGAGGGAAGCAGAATGTACGAAAGTACCATTGTTGTTGGTGGGTCTTGGTACAGTGAAAGCATTTGAAAGAGTAAGCTGGGACTTTATGAACAGGGCAATCAAAGCATTTGCATTTCCTGATAAAATTATAAGGTTGATTAGGAGGATATATGAGGAATCAGAGTTGAACATTAAAGTGGGTGGGTTCCTCTCTGATAATTTCTGCTTGAGCAGAGGACACAGGCAGGAATGTCCTGTTACACCTTTGCTATTTACATTATATTAAGAACCACTGGCAAAGAAAATAAGGGTCTCAAAAATTCAAGCATATAGTTTATAATTGCTAATGTAGCCAAGAAATGCTAGCTCTGTTTGCAGATGATATTGTTTTATTCCTGATAAAACCTGAAAAGGACATTACAGTGTAGTGAAACATTTTGAAACAGTTTCCAATCTTTTCAGGATACAAAATGAATGAAGTTAAAACAAAGGCAGTAGTGGTAAATTATGTACCCACACACGAATTGGTTGAACAATATCCATGTTTATAGGAACATGATAAAATGAAGTGTTTAGGAGTATGGATTAAAGTGATTCTGGTATGGCAGCTAAAGGTATGTGGGAAGAAGCTAAATAAAAGATAATACAAAAAAAATTGAAAAAATGGAAGCTCTGTTATATGGATAGTAAGATATAAGCAATTGAAATGTTTTAGACCATGTAGTCTTGTACACAGTTCAGGCATATTTTTATCAACCGGGGGAGAATTTATGGATAGCAATTAATAAAGAGATGAAGATTTTTATCTGGGAGGGGAAGACGATTCTTCCAATAGAACAAGGCAGATTGGGATTGCCCAATTTGAAGGGGTATTTCAGAGCTATATACTTAAGGCTCCTATACATAGCACAAGCAGAAACCTATAATTCAAAATGGAATTTGATGATGATGAAACAGGGGGGCACTCAAGAAACAAGGAGATACTGGGATTTTGGATGCAGACCTTTAAGGAGAATAACAATAATCTTAGAGAATATTATATTCGTGAAGTAGCAGAAAATATTCTAAGATCTAAGCCAGCATGAGAATGGAGAAAGGAGTTTCTGCCATTAGGGATGACTGCAACTAGGGATACAGACAATAGGGAAGAGGGAGCTGTAATTTATTGGAGACAACTGGCAAAGGAACCAAGATATTGGGAGCAAATAACTAGAGAGGGAAAGAGGATAGAATGGGAAGATGCCAAGAATTTATTTGAACTGCAGGTTAGAGACCATCATTCATATTTAGGATTAATATCCGAGTATAGGTAAAGAGAAAGAAATAAGGGGATCCCTAAGCAAAATACATCACTGATAGAGTTTTTTGTAGAATCTGGAAGAGAAGCTGCTGTTAAAAAAATGAATAATTAGTAGAGCATACAAAATATTGTTTGACAATTATAAGAATCAGTCAGAGCAGGTTAGAAAAGACTGGAAAGAGAGATTTATTTATTTATTTATTTTATTTATTTATTTTACATTTGTTAACCGGGAGAGTCCGACTGGATACATGTCCATTTTCAGCGGAGGCCCGGGGAGAAAAGCTCCAAGTACATAACAGACATATGAACATTGTTAATGCAAAAAAAGGAAGATAGTTGAGTTCTAAATACAATATAAAGATACATCACATCTTGGGAAAAAAAAAAAAAACAGCAGCATATAAAAAAAAAAAAACATAGGTCAGTTACAAAAGTGAGGCGCCTTGTTAAAAAGCGGTTAAGGATAGTGAGGTAAGAGAAGGGTAAATGATAGTGGTTAATCAGGTTTGGAACAGGGACATTGCCAGAGAGTATTGAGATGGGGTTTAAGCTTTTTTTTGAATTGTAGGAGTGAGGGTTCTGAGGTGAGCATGGTCGGTAGGGAGTTCCACATTTTACCTACAAAGTTTGAGAATAGAGAATCCCCAGCAGAATTATTGGCTTTGGTAGTATGAGCTAAGATCTTATTGGAGGAGCGTAAAGATTGCAGGTTAATATAGGGGTTAATGATGTTTTTCAGAGCTGGTGTTTTCTCTGGGTGATACAGTATCTGGTGAGCCGTTTTGAGTTGGTTGAAATGGAGTTGGCTGGAAAACTCTAACCACCCTAGTTGCTTCAAGTTAGTGCAGTGGTGCGTTCTAAAGGTGGAACTTGTGGCAAATCTAGCTATGTGATTGTAACAAGAAGCAAGTTTGTTAAGGGTTATCTTGTTTAGGTTTGTAAAAAGGGGGGAGGCATAGAAAAGAGTTGATAGTAGGTGTGTGCTGGCAATTGTAATTTTAGCGTGAGGAGTGAGAAAGTGTTTTACTTTATAGAGAGCCAAGCTTTTTATTGACGGTTTTGATGGTAAGATTGAAATGGGTGTCAAATTTAAGGGAGTTATCAATGGTAACACCTAATAGCTTTGTGTGAGCTTCTGGTGATATAGTGATTCCATTGGAGGATGTAATAGAGAAGGTGGGGGGAAGAGTCTTGTTAGTGGGTGAGAAAGTAAGTAGTTTTGTTTTGTTGGGGTTGAGAACTAGTTGTCGACTTGAGAACCGTTTTTCTATTAGGTTGAAGGTGTCTTGGGTTGAAGCAGTGAGGTCTGCCAGGTTGGAGGCAGTGCTGCTTTTAATACATTTGGTTGAGATTAGATAAGCAATTCACAAAGAAACAAGTGGGGGATATACATTTGTCTCCCAAATATGCAACAACATCTAGAAGATTTAGGGACGTTGCTTGGAAATATTTACATAGATATTTTATACCCCATGTAGACTCTGGAGAATTTTTCCTCAGGTAGACAGCAAATGTTGGAAGTGTGATGGGAAAGAAAGAGGTAATTGGGAACTTATTATAGTGTAATGAGTTGGCAGACTTTAAAGATTCCCTGCAGACTACTGTATCAGAGATACTGGATGAGCAAATTGGTTTAACTAGAGAAATGATGTTTCTGAGCTTTGATACAGAATTGGAACTGCTTGAACATAGTAAGGCCTTGCTAAGACTAATTATGGTGGCTGCCAAAAAAGCAGTTACTACAAATGGAAATCAAAGTCTAAACCAAATGTATTAAAAGCAGTGAATATAATAATAGAAGTAAAACAACTGGAACTGGGACCTTTAGAAAAGGATAGGAGCAAATTACATAGTATAAAATGGAAACTGTGGGAACAATACATACAGAAAAGGAATGAGGTTAAACAGACAACAGGATTTGAATGAGCAATATAATGTTTGACTGACAATGATTGGGTAGATTATAAGTGAAATTTAATATTTGCAGCTATAATTATGTCAGTACAATTTGTGATGTAAAATACTTGCAGCTGGGACTATGTCAATATGGTTTGTTTTCATTTATATAAATGTTTGATTGCCTATGTCATAAGTGATAATAGGGATTGCCACAGCGGGTCATCTGTTTCCATTTCTTTCTGTCCTCTGCATCTTGCTCTGTCACACCAGCCATCTGCATGTCCTGTCTCACCACATCCATAAACCTTATTTTAGGCCTTCCACTTTTCCTCTTACCTGCAGAAGTGTACAGAATAAAATGATACATATAATTATCCACAGCATTTCTTGTGGAATGCAAAGCCCCACATCGCTGCATACAGAACACAACAACCCATACACCCCATAATCCTAGCCTTAAACATAAACTTAATCCTAACTCTGTCCCTTAATCCTAATCCCATCCTAGTCTTAAACTCTTAGATTTGGCCTTGGGAATGGGCTACCATAATGGCATATGACTAATGAGCACGTCATTCAGTGTAACATTTATACAAGCCAAATTTTACCAAAAGGATGCAATAAAACTGCTCACGATTTAATAATATGCTCCCTCACAATCACCTAAGAGAGCATATATGTTTATGGAATGCATGTAAATACAACACAGAAAAAATTGTTTCTTCTGGGACTAAAACCTATGGCACTTGTAAAACTTTGTAGCACAGTATCAGCTCTTCTCAAGCAGCTTAGGCATATATATTCATAAACATGCTTTGTTCCATCACCCATAGCCTTGTTGTTGGGTAATTATCCATTACTATCATAGAGGAGCGTGATATTCTCAGTTGTGTAACAAAAGCATACCAAAGTGTGAGAAAAACATCCTAAATGGAATCTGAACCTGAGAAGTTGCTCTGTCAGCGGTGCCATGGAGATGAATATAGCCTTGAGCATGTTATTGGATGTCTTTCCATTTCACTGTTGCAGTATTCATAACATTAGGGATCCCCTGCCTAGGGCAGCCCAACGTCTCGCTAGTACACCAAAGTCTTGGGTTGCTTTAAGGTATGCTGTATTTCACATGTATGCTCCTCACATAGCATAAGGCATATAAAGATGATGTGTGGACGTACCATCCTCAGAACTTCTTTGCCGCCAGTCTGAATGCCATCTTTTGATCGTTGGTCTGAATGTCTACATTCCATTGCTGATTTCACTGAGCCATTGCAGATAAGTGCCCTGCTGGGGTTCCTTTTTACTTGTCTTTTTGTTGCTTGTGAAGTTTCATGTCAACCAAGAAGGATAAATGCCAGTGTGGGAAACAGATTCTCCATAAAGACTACTATGAACAGTGTCCGTTTTGCCTTGGTGCCACGCATGACTATATGTCCTGTTCTATCTGTCAGGCTTTTGTACCTAAAACTTTGCATAGTAGACTTTCTTCTCCTCTTCCAGATGTTTCTCCTGAGGTTTACCCGGCTTTGTTGTCAGATTCTTCTGCCACGACTGGGTTGGAGGCTGGTGAGAATCCGAATTTAAACACATCCAAAGAGGCTTTGCAGACATCCATTACAGACGTTCAGGGGGAACCATGGTTGGTCATTTCTGAGGGGCCAAGGGGTGTTCCTCAAATTTTAGTCAGAGAAGAAGTCCCTACTACTAATGCCATGCTGGGTCAGAGCCTTCCAAGTTTCATAAGGCAGACATCCCACTAAAGAAAAAAAAAAAACTAAACATAATTCTCCTGCATCTAAGGATCGACATAGTGACTGGCAGGCCTTCACTCGGGGTTTGTTTAATGCTTTGATGGCATTTAAACCTCCACAGGGTGTTTCTGTTCCACCTCCCCTTGCTCCTCTACTCCCTATAAAAGACTCAGGGAACAGGATGCCTCTGAGAAGAGTTGGATTCTGATGAGGAATCCCTTGCTCACTCTTTTCAAATTCCTTCTCCTTTGGACTATGGGTCAGAGGAAAAGGAATCTACTAGTTCTGACACTCCCTTTGAAGAGATTTCTTTTAGGGACACAATCTCCAGGATGATGGAGTTCTTTAAATGGGATTGTGCTCAGGTCATATTTATAAGAGGTACTATGAATTTCTGCAGCTAAACCTTCTGCTGTTCCTCCTGTTTAGCTGCTTATTTGGATGCATTTTCCAATGCCTCTAAAGCTCCAGACTCTCAACTCCCTGCTCCCAAGAAATTTGATAGGTTTTACAGGGTGCCTGAGGACTATAAATGTTTGTACAAATGGTATGCTGCTGATCCCTCAGTGGTGTCTGTAGTGTCTGACAAGCCCTTTTAATTGCTTCCTTCACCTAAGTTACTGCCCTCTGATAAAGACAGCAGAACCATATAAAGGCCAGGCAAGAAGGTGTACACCTCTGCTAACATGGCTTTTAGAGCTGTTAATTTTCAGACCTATATGTCCAGGTATTTGTTGGCTCTCTTATCCCAGGCATGTCAGGTTATTTCTGATCTTCTAGACTCTTGACAGTAAAACTTCTGCTCTTTCCCTGTTAGGGACTTTCTCATAGGCAGCTCGTCATTCCATCAAGTGTAGTTATGAAGCAGCAGATGCTTCTTCTAGGGCTGTTGCTTTTGGGTCAGTAATGAGGAAGTATTCTTGGCTTCAGATTCAGTCTTTGCCTGATGATATCAAGGTTAAGTTGATGGATGCCTCTCTTGATAATAAACACTTTTTGGTGAAGCTGCTGCCGATTTAAGTCCCTTCAGGATAAGGGTAAGGCTTTGCAGGAGCTCAAACATGTTTGTTTCTCCTGTTCCTAAATTTCAGAGAAACTACCCCAATAAGCCAGCCTTTGATCACAGGCAATCTCACCTTCCTTCTAAGGGCAAAAAGGGTGGCAAGCAGGCTTCTCCTGCTAAGGCTACTCAGACTTCAGGGCCTCAGAGATCTTCCTTTACAGATAAGGTGCTGTCTGACTGTTTTGTTCTTCCCAGCCACTTTCCTCTTTCTCGTCACCTCTGTCTCCCTGATTGACTACAGATTACTCAGGATTCCTTGGTTCTTTCCATTATTCACCAGGGGTATTTTATGTGTGGATATCCCTTCCATTTGTATGGGTATTCCTCTGCCCCCTCGGGAAAAACTCTCAGTTTTCCCAGAGGTGCTTCAGGACCTTTTGACTCTGGGTGCTATTCAAGAGGTGCCTGTGTCCCAAAGGAGGAGGGGGTTTTACTCCATGATGTTTCTAGTACCCAGAAATGAGGGTACTTGGAGACCAACTCTAGATCTCTCTTATCTGAATACTTTTCTGAAGGTGCACATTTTTCAAATGTTGTCCCTTCAGACTTTGTTTCCCCTTTCGCTTCCTCGGGCTTAAATGGTGTGTCTGGATCTTAGGGCTGCTTACCTTCATATTCTGATCCATCCCCTTTTCAGGAAATGTTTGTCTTTCTCTGTTGCTTCCTGGCATTTTCAGTTCTCTGCTTTGGCCTTTCTATTGCTCCAAGGGTATTCACCAAATGCCTTGATCCTGTAATTGTTTTTTGCAGGCTTCAGGGGTCCAAGTATTTCCCTACTTGGATGACCTGCTGTTTCAGGCATTCACTGCAGAGATTCTGTTGCAAAATCTTCATTTTGCCATCTTCCTTCTTCAGAGCTTGAGGTTTACAATAAACTTCAAAAAGTCTTCTCTGACTCCTTCTCAGGACCATGTTTTTCTGGGTTGTAGGATTCAGATGATGCCTTTGCTGCCATCTCTCCCTCCTCCCAAGGACTTGACCCTCATTGCCTTTTTCAAACTCTTCTTCCTCTGGCTTCCCTTACAGCCTGGGAGTTTCTGAGAGCTCTGGGTTTCATGGCATCTACCATCCCTATGCTCCCTCTGGCCAAACTTCACATGAGGAAGTTTCAGAGGTTCTCAAAGTCACTTTGGCTTCAGCATGCTCATCCCCTAGAATCTGTAGTTCTTCCTCTACCTTGTCTCAAGAAGTAACTCTACTGGTAGATATAGCAGTTGTCTCTAAATCCATGGCTTCCATTTCATCCCCTTCTCTCTCAGGAGCTGTTCACAGATGCTTTAGACGTTTGACGGGGAGCAGCTTTTGGTTCTCTAAAGGTGCAGGGGATCGGATCTCCTCTTCAATACAAGAAGCACATCAATGTCAAAAAAATGAGAGCCCTTCTGCTGGCTCTTCAGGCTTTTCATCCTGTTTTCTCCCCAGGAACTCTCAAGGTATATACAGACAATACCACAGTGATGTGGTATATAAACAAACAGGGGGGAACAAGATCTTACCTTCTTTGATGGTTGGCACTCCTGGTATGGGGTCTTGCTCTGTCCAGTCTCAAGTGACTTTTCAGGGAGTTTACATTCCCTCAAGCCAAAACATTGTGGCAGACATGCTGAACAGGTCCTTAACGCAATCGCATGAATGAATGCTTCACAGGGATGTGTTTCTGGACATTGTTCACAAGTGGGGTACTCCTCAAGTATATCTTTTTGCCTCCCCACTGAACAGACAACTTCCTCTATTTTGTACCAGAGTTCCTGTTCCTCTGGTGTGGAAGGTGAACGCCCTTTCTTTTTTTTTTTGGAAGGGGATGTTTCTTTATGTTTTCCCTCCCCTTGCCCTCATTCCAAAAGTACTGTTCAGAATTCAACAGAACACTCCCAAAATCTTGTTGGTGACTTCCTTTTGGCCGAGACAGCATTGGTTCCCACTTCTGCATTTAGCCAAGGGCAATCGTCACAAGTTGCCTCACAGGGTAGGCCTACTCACACAAGACAAGGCATCTCTCATCAATCCCCACTTGTCCACTCTTCAACTGACTCTGTGGGTGATAGGATTTTGATTCCACATAGACACTTATGAGGACATGCTTAAGGTCCTGTAGGAGGCCAGAAAGCCCAGTACTAGGAAATCCTACTTATGCAAATGGAAATCCTACTTGTGCAAATGGAAGAGGTTTTCTGTTTGGTGTCTTTCTCATAACCTGGATCCACTTTCTCTGGATGCTCCTTTGGTTCTCTCTTATACATTTGAATTGCTCAATGCTGGGTTGGCTTATTCTTCTGTTAAGGCCCATTTATCAGCTATATCTGCTTGTCTACCTTTATCTCCTCCTTTCTCTTCTAGATTTGAAGCTAAACAATTCCTTAAAGGCATTCTTCATACTAGGCCACCCAGGAAGCCTGTTCCTCCTTCCTGGAATGATAATTTTGTTTTGGAGAAATTGACCTTGGCTCCTTTTGAGCCTACAGCTTCAGCTTCTTGCAACATTGCTCTTGGAAGACAGTTATTTTATTACCCCTTACTTCTGCCAGATGGGTGTCTGAGCTTCAAGCCCTTATGGCTTGTCCTCCTTTTTTGGTGTTTCATACAGACAGGGTGTCCTTGAATACTAATCCTTTTATGCCCAAGGTGATGAATGAGTTGTCTCTTTATCAGTCTATTCATCTGACCACATTTTTCCCTTCTCCACAGTATGCCAATGAGAAAGTGCCCCACATGTTGGATGTGCATAGACAACTCAGATTTTGTTTGGATAAGACTAAGACTATTAGGAAATCTGATCAGCTCTTTGTTTCCTTTCATCCCAGGTCCGTGGGATTAGCTGTATCCAAGCAGACTATTTCTTCTTGGATCTCAAAAGCTATTTGTTTTTGTTATTCTTTTCATGGTAAGTGCCTTCCTTATTATGTTAAGGCTCATTCTATTAGGGCTGTGGCTTCTTCAGGTGCTTTTTTCAAGGGTCTGGATACTAACTCTATTCTTGAGGCAGCTACCTGGACTTCTGTGCATACATTTACCAAGCACTACAAATTGGATGAAATCTACAGAGCTAGAGCTGGTTTTGCTAGGGCCATCCTTCATGGCTTCCTAGAGACCTCAGCTGGTCCTTCCTACTCCCAAGTTACTTCCTGAGCTTTAGAACTCTCCCTAATATTATGAATACTGCAACAGTGAAATGGAAGGACATAGTACAGTTGTGTAAAATCTTACCATAAAGATAAATGTCCTTCTCTTCACTGTTGCAGTATTCAATCTCTCTCTCCTTCCCCTGGTCCATTTCTCTTCTGGATGTACTGATTACCTCTTGGTTTTTCTTGGACTGGAATTTCTACTGGGGCTTTCATTTCTGAGGATGGTACATCCAAACATCACCTTTATGCTGTACGCTACATCAGGAACATATGTGTGACATACAGCGTACCTTTAAAGCAAACTAAGGTTTTGGTATACTGGCTGGATGTTGGGCTGCCAGGGGATCCCTAATGTTATGAATACTATAACAGTGAAGAGAATGAAATCTACAATTATGGTAAGATTTTATACGGCGGTACTTTCTCACGACATCCATCAACTGAGAAGGAAGCTGAATCCAAACAAAACCTTGGCAGAGTACAGATATAAAGGGGAAAAAGAGATGATGTGGAAGCAATATATTTCAGAATTACTTCAGTTGGCACATTACTTGAGTGTCTATATATACATATACACATATAGCCTGTATAAGTTCTGCTTTTATTCATATCCGAGTAATCCATATAATTTCTTACAGCATTGCCTTACTGTTTGTGTACTCTTAAATTCTACTTTTATACATATCTGAGTAATCCCATATAATTTCTTATAGCATATTAACTTGTACTGTTTGTGTACTCTGTATAACCTCTGCTTTTATATATATATATCTGAGTAATCCATATAATTTCTTATAGCATATTAATTCATTGTTTTACTGTGTTTATACTCTGTATAAGTTGTGTTACTTTTATTCATACCGTTTATCAGGTTTAGTAGTATAGTGGTTCATTATCTGATTGTGTATATATACTCATTTCATAATGTTTGTAAATATGTGAGTATGCCTGTATGTAAAGTGAAGTATACCGACCCATTACCTTGTGTGTGTGTGTGTGTGTGTGTGTGTGTGTGTGTGTGTGTGTGTGTGTGTGTGTGTAAATATATATATATGTATGTGTATGTATATGTATATATATATATATATATATATATATATATATATATATATATATATATATATGTGTGTGTGTGTGTGTGTGTGTGCAGCCTCATTCTGTGGTTCAGAGAGAGATGAAGCCCTTACTATGACCCAGTTGGCCAGGGTTTGATTAGTGGAGCCAGGCAGGGAGGGGTTAGAATAAAGGGACATGGTCCTTTTGACACTTCTGGAGGGCTGGGAGGGGTTCACATACATTTGAGGGCAGAATGGGTGGTGCAGTTTCCCTGGTGGTGACTGGAGAAACCAGTGGTCATGGTCAAGAGGGAAAGGAAGGGCCACTTGGTGGGAAGTCCCTCTTTAGAAATGAAGGGATTTCCTCCATGGATGGCCCACTGCACACCCCTCAACGGCACCTATCTGAGTGGTGCAACAAGGACCAAAGAGAAAAAATATATAAAAACTGCCTCTGATGCCTGTCTGATTAATGTTCCCTCAAGTGGATTCCCACCCTAGTGAAGGGGAACAAATTATCCATTTGGCCGGGAGAGGGCTAGTTGTCCACAGGCAGCAGGGGTAATGAGCTGCAGTTTTATATGTATGTATGTATACAATTAAATATGCTAACTCAGAGGTCACAAAACCTCAGTGTAAGGAAAATCCAGCAAACCAAGGATTCTGTTTACTTTAAGAGAAGTAGCAACCTTTAGGATAGTATATGAAGTGTAAGTGTCTAGGCCAAAGACCCCACATTAAGCAGTACAGGGTAAGTGCACGCCACAGAAAATTGTATATTTATTACAAGTTTTGATTACCATGTTATTGTACCTAACTTCCCCTTTTCTGTTTACTTTCTTGCAATTTAGGTTTATCATTTTGAGACTTCCACACGGTAAATCATGTGGAAAAGTGCTTTCTTTATATATATATATATATATATATATATATATATGTATGTATGTATGTATATATATATATATATATATATATATCATACACCTTTTATTCATTAATAAACATAATCAAAAGTTTTATTGTTTGTTAGCATATGATGATTGAGAATATACATACCTAAATGTATACACACGCGCGCACACACACACACACACACATAAGGTTTGTTAAATAATAGAGTCATCCACTCAAAATGTAGATATAGTCATCTACTGCAAATGTAATGATGAATCTTTAAGCAGAGTCCAACCTTAACTCTTTTTTAAATGCAACCTTGACCAATGGACAGAAAAACAGAAATTCACCCTGGGTCTCACCCTTATGCCTCTGACAGACAGAGGCAGTCAGTAATGTCAAAACTAACATACCCTGCCTCATAACCTCTAGAATCTCCTAACATACCCTCTCCTAATAAAACCCCATGATACGTAGGAACACAATTGGTTTGGATTGCATGGCTAGGCTTATAAAGGCCCTGGAGGTCATCAGTCTAGTATGCAACTGTGAAGCTATGAACATTTAAACCTCTATAACCTTGACAGTTAACATTTCACTAATATGAGATAAAATCGTATATGAGATGCTTGTACATACATGCAGCAATGCAGTCATACTTTGTTCATGCTTACATGAATGTTCCACGTAAATACTTTTAACACACAATTAGGTTTGAATTAGTAAAATACAGTTCTGTAGCTCATAATGATACAAGTCTTTTAGAGTTATTGTCAATACAAAACAGTGGGCGGCCGCGGTGGTGCAGCGGTTAGTGTTGCCACCTCACAGCAAGAGGTTCTCCGGTTCGATCCTCGTCCGGGGTGACTTCTGTGCAGAGTCTTCATGTCCTCCCTGTGGTCACGTGGGTTTCCTCCGGGTGCTCTGGTTTCCTCCCACATCCAAAAGACATGCTGTAGGTGTATTGGACACTCTAAATTGGCCCTAGTTGTGAGTGTGTGCATGTGTGTGCCTTCTGTGGAAGGTTGGGTGCCGGGCTGACAACTTGACACCGTAAAACTCCACTGCCAATCATGAGCGGATGATGGGTGATCTGCTGTGGTGACCCCTAACCGGGAAAAGCCGAAAGAAGAAGAAGTCAGTACAAAACAGTACTGGTGGTAGAACTCTTGTGTTTCAGGAATGCCTCACCACTAATACTGTTTTGTGTCATAAATCAGAATAAAGAAGTTACCCTGATTCATGCTCTAACATGGGATATAACATGGTAAAATACAGTTCAACATTCCACTGTATTACATGTTGTCCAATTCAGACTCCTAAGCTGCGTGACTGTTTAGCACTGAGACTAGCTCTGTACTATAATATTGTGGTTGGCAGCATGGCACTGGAGCCCTGACAGAATAGCAGCCTGTCCCCATGTGCACGTGCAGTGAGTACATTCATTAGATGTAAGAGTGCAGAATGGCTAGCCTCTGAACCTGTGTGTGCTTTCTCTGTACATGTCCACCCTAAGTGCAATCTATCCCAGCATGCTTTGCTTGTTGCTAGGTTATTCCCGGTACATAGTGACCCACTGACTTTGAAGGTGCATGCTGATCAGTTGCTAATGCAACATAATTTATACATCCCTGTGAGATGCCACATGTAGGTCAGGTATACCAAACAGATTCAGCATAGTGCCAATGGTGTTGCACTTAAGCAACATTATGAGTGAGATGGGGATGGTCCTGAACATTCAGCATCATATCATACAGTGGGGGACATGGGAGGGAAGTGCTCCTGAATATAAAGCTTTACATCATATAGCAGGAAAGGTGAGCTTGGTACTCCTGGACAAACAGTATTTCTGTATAATTGGGGAAGTGGAAGGAGACTTCCCCCATATATTGACCATTACTAGATACAGTAGAAGGCACAGAAGGGTAGTACCAATTGAATAATGAACATTATATTGTACAGTCAAAGGTGAAAGACGTGCTGCTGGACATTGAGAACTGCATCTTACAATAAGAGTCTTGTAGACCACCCCTGGACAATAAGCATTGCTTTAGACATTAAGAATGGGTGTTCTCCTTGTCGCATAGCACTACTATAGGAGAAGGTAAGCATAACCGGATGAATGTAGACATTGAGCATTACTATGTGTAATGGTGAAGGCTAAACTACTTATGTCCATTAGTAATAGACTCACTGTGCATTCAGTTCCGGTGCAGTGTGTGACAAACAAGGGTTTGTAAAAAGTAGGTCATGTCTTCTAAACCTGATTGACTTCTTTGAAGCAGTCACCAGAGCTGTGGATGAGGGTAAGGTGGTGCGCACAGCCTGTCTTGACCTCACCAAGGCTTTCAACACCATCCCCCACTCTGGAATTATAGATAAACTCACAAGACAGGGCATAAATCCCTATGTCACAAAATGGGTGGCCAACTGGCTCACTGACAGAACCCACACAATGAAAGTAGCCGACTCCAAAACAACTTCAGACCAGTGACAAGTGGAGTACCACAGGGCTCAGTCCTGGGTCCTCTCCTGTTTGGCATCTACTTCTCAGAAGTCCAGGTTAATACAGCAGGTCTTTGGCTAATGAAGTTTGCAGATGACTGCAAACTAGGTGCCATAATAGAATTGCCTAATGATGTGGACATTCTACAAAGGGGCCTCACTGAAACTGATGCTTGGTGTCAAAGTCATGGCCTCAAGCTCAATGCCAAGAAGTGCATTGTCATCCCCTTTGGGAAAAACACTGTACCCATGAACTACCACATAGGCAGTAGTCTACTAAACACCAAAATGTGATAAGAGACCTTGGGATACAGGTGGACAGTAGTCTCTCCCTTGATAATCACATCGCCAGAGTAGTCAGGAAATCCTTCTACATGGCAGATCTCATCACAAAGGGGTTCACCGCCAAAAAAAAAAAGAGATCATTGTTCCTCTCTACTCATCCCTCATCAGACCCATTATAGAATACAATGTCCCATTTGGCATGTACCTCGCAAGACATCTACAACAACTAGAAAGGCCTCAGAAATACCTCACTAAGAGGATTACCAGCCTCAAACAGATGCCATATGCAGATTGTCCCAAAAAACTCCAGCTCTACTCCGTCGCTTATCGCTTACTCAGAGGTGACCTCTGTCTAACACACAAAGCCATGTCAAACCCAGATCTGTTGGACATGCTACACTTAAAGGAACCCCAATCCCTCTGAGCCACACTCTCCAGGGACCTAAACCTTGCCACCACAATAAACAGAACATGCTGGAGGGATAGATTCCTGTCCCAGAGACTTTCCATGCTCTGGAACAGACTACCCATTCATGTCAAGCAAAGCTTCTCATTAGCTCTCTAAGTAAAATCTCAACAATTGGATGAGTAATAGGAAATTCACCCCGGGGATCACTTCTGTGGCTCTGCTAGACAGGGGCACAGGAAAATAACTTTCTTGGGTGGCGAAAGCCAGGGAACTTTTTTGGCTAGGCTTATGTAGGCCCGAGGGCCGATAGCCTAGTACCAACCTGTGAACCTATGAACTAACTGAAAGTGGTTGGGATATCACTTTATAAAGCAGAATTCTCCTTAGTTTAAAATAATACCTCTGAAGCCATAGTAGGTTTAAAAGAGCATTGTTTATTTTATTTCGGTTATGACAGACACACAGGAGGCTATGTTGGATGAAAAGCCAAACTGCTAAACATAGACCACTTTCAGTTTAACAAAAATATGTACCAAAATTCAAAGGAGAGAATGTGGAAGAAACAACCAATGGCTGGCTGTTTTTTTAATGAGGCTTATGACTAATTCAACTGAAACTCTTTATTTACATGAAATGGCTTAATCATCCAAGAGCTTGCAGTGAACAGAACTAACCATTCAGTGTATAATAGGACAAAATCAGTCTCTTGAGGGAAACTGGACGTACAAGGACAGCAGCAAGTCCCTCTTCTACTAATATATGCATTAGAGGATTTTGCTATGGGATAATACTAATTGTATAATGACTGGTCATTAGCATTCAAAAACATGTATGCTGATTGGTCAGCCCAACCAGTGTGTCCATTGTAAAACCAAGCATATATCAATAGAAAAAAGTCTGGTCACCCAAACTTTTTTCTATTAATATATGCTATGGCTTTCCAGTTTTCTTGAGCTAAGAGGTCCAGAAGTACAAAGTTTGAAATCCAAATAGTTTATTGGTACAAGAGAGACAGGGCAGAAGTACAATGAAAATCAGGTACATAGGTTCATAGGTTCATACTAGGCTATCTGCCCGAGGGCATTTACAAGCCTAGCCCATCATTTTGTGGCTTACGCCACCCCTTTAGTATGGGGAACTATACCCATTATTTTGCTGTGCCTCTGTCGAGCAGTGACACTGAGGTAATCCCTGGGGTATATCTGCGATCTCCCATCCATTGGTCAAGATTTCTCTTGAACAAGGCCAGCGAGGTGCTCTGCCTCACATGTACCGGGATTTTGTTCCACAGCATAGGGAGTCTTTGGGTGATGAATCTATCCCTCCAGCACGTCCCATTAATAGCCGTGTCAAGGTTTAAGTCTCCCGCCCTTGTGGCTCTGATGGATCTAGATTTTTTGAGGTGAAGCATATTCATCAAATCTGGGGTTGACATGGCCTTGTATGTTAGGCAAAGGTCACCTCTGAGCAAGCGTGGCGACTGAATAGAGCTGGAGTTCTTTCAGTCGGTCAGCATAGGACACGCTTTTGAGAACCTTTATCCTTCTGGTGTGGTACTTTTGTGGCCTCTCCAGCTGCTGCAAGTGGCGGGTCAGATACATTCTGAATGGGGCGTTGTACTCAATCATTGGTCTGATGAGTGATGAGTAAAGGGAGACTATGACCTCCCTTGATCTAGATGAGAATCCCTTCATGATAAGGTGGGCAATGTAGAAGGTCTTCCTAACTACTTTAGCTACATGGGTGTCGAATGACAGACTACTATCAACCTGGGTCCCCAGGTCCCTGATAACTTCTTCTGTGCTCAGTGGATTGCCACCTATTTGGTAGCTAGGGGTAACCTTGTTTTTCCCGAAGGGTATGACTATGCATTTTTGGCATTTAACTTTAGGCCGTGGCTCTGGCACCAGTTATCCGTTTCTGTGAGACCCTTCTGAAGGATATCTGTGTCAGATGTGTTTTCTACTATGGCCAGTTTGCAGTCATCTGCAAACTTTGTCAGCCATAACCCTCCTGTGTTTGCTTGTACTTGGAAAAGTAGATGCCAAACAAGAGTGGGCCCAGGACTGAGCCCTGTGGGACACCACTTGTGACAGGCTTTGAGTCTGACATGGCGCCAGCAACTCTGACCCTGTGGGTTCTGTCACTCAGCCAGTTTGCAACCCATCTTGTGATGTATGGGTTGACATTTAAGCTGATGAGTTTTTCAATGATACCCGAGTGGGGTATTGTATCGAAGGCCTTAGCCAGATCGAGGTAGGCTGTATGGACTGCCTTTCCCTCATCAATGGCTTTGGTGACTGTTTTGAAAAAGTCAACCAAGTTTAAAAGGCATGATCTGCCTTTGACAAAGCCAAACTGGGTTGGATCCAAAGTCTGCAAATTCCTATGTCTTTATTTATGAGGTCCATTATGATCCTCTCCATGGCTTTGCAGATAAGGCTTGTCAAGCTAATGGGCCAGTAATTTCCAGGGTCGGTGGAGGCACCGCCTTTGTGAAGTGGTACCACAGTTGCAGTGCGCCACTCCTGGGTGCGTATCCAGAGGTAAGACTTTGATTAAACAGCTGTCCTAGCTGTGGGTTTAATTCCTCATTGAGTTCATGGAGCACACAGCCGGGGACACCATCAGGTCCCATGGATGCTGTGTTTTTGCTTTGGAGAGAGCAGTTCTCACTTGGGCTGGAGATGTTTGGGGGCTGCAATCGTTTGGTATAGATATCTCTCCTTTTGGGGAGGGGAGAAGTTTGCACTGAACCTGTCAGCCAGTATGTTGGCAATGTCTGTAGGATCAGTAATCTTCACATCATTTTGAACTAGCTCTGAGCATATCTGGGAGTTTCCTCCCAGGTTTCTAACATAGCTAAAGAAGGCTTTATGATTGTCTTTTGAGTCTTTAGCTATTTTTCTCTCAAATTTGCTTTGGATGATTTTATGAGAGCTCTTAGTTTTTACTTATAGTGATCAAGGGTGTCTTACCTTTTAAGGATTTTGCTCTATCTTGTAGTAGCTTCCTCCTTTTGTTGTAGAGTTTGTTTATGGCTGGGGTCCACCAGACTGGACGCTTGCCTTTGGTACAAAGAGTCTTTGTTTTGCTTGGGATTGCCTTATCCATGCAGTCCTGCAGGTGCTGGTAGGAGGCATTTGTAAGTGATTCAGCGGCTTGAGTACTGTTTTCCGCCGGCTCGGGGGCCTTAAAGGAGACCACACTAGTCTTTAGAAGTGTGAAGTCGGCTTTTGAGAAGTTCTTTACTGTAGTCTTTTTTATTTCAGGTGGGGGTGGGATGAGGACCTCCAGCGAGATTAGTTTGTGGTCTGATCTCACCAGTGAGGGGTACACCTCCGGTGTTGAACATTGTGCTCCCATGTTCGTGATGATGAGATCAAGTATGTTATCTCCTCTTGTGGGGATGGTGACTAGTTGTTCCATGGCATTTGAGTTTATGAATTCCAGGAACTTTTGGGCTAGGGTGTTTGGGCTTGAGTAGTGTTCCCAGTCTATATTAGGGTAATTGAAATCACCTAGTATGATGGTGTTTGGTGATACATTTATCCCCTCTAGTGTTTTCAGGAAGGCCATGTGAGGTTCCTGAGTTTGTGAGGGTGGCCTGTAATATGCTACAATTTGCAGAGCAGTCTTGCCTATGGTTAATTGCACCTGGATGGTCTCCGATGCATCGTGCGTTGCCACCAGTCTTGAGGTGTGGGTGTCCTTGATGAATATGGATACCCCCCCTCCTTTCTTGGTATTGTCTGGATTTTGGGGCCGGAACGCATGATATGAGGTAAAACCTGATAGCGCTGGGGTGCTCTCAGGAGCCTTGAACCAGGTTTCTGTCACAGCACAGACATCGATGTTCTCCATACTGAGAAGGGCCTTGAGTGCATGCATTTTGAGATTTAGACTTCTGGCATTGAGCAGCATTACCCTTAGTTTTTTCCTTTTTGTGTTCTAGGGTGGTAGGTTTAGAATTTGAGCCTTGCCTAAAAAGGCACTATGGGGTGGCAAGAGCCTTTGCCAATATCCGGAATCCCAGGGTGACAGGTGCAAGCCGTCCCTTGCGAAGCAGCATGGCTTGTCCAGCATGTCATCCCAGGCAGACAGACACTGGATCCCCTTTGAATGACACCAGTGTTTAAGCCAATTGTTAAAGCTGATCATCTTATCTCTGTATTGTGGCATCATTCTTGGTGAAGGTAGGATACTGCTCAAGGTCAGGGTCATACCTGCCTGGGCTACATAATCAGAGAGCTCCTCAATGTCTCTTTTCATGTAGTCCAAGGAGGTACGTCTCAGGTCATTTACACCAGCGTGGACAATGACTGAGTCATATTTGTACCTGCTGTTGAGAGACCTGAGTGCTTGCGTTATGTGGCGGATTCTAGCGCCCGACAGGCAGCTTACTGTGACCTTCTCCTTACTCAGTCTGGTGAGCGGGATGTCAGTGTGACTGACTATGGAGTCACCAATGACTAGTGTGTCTGGCATTGTGTTTGGCCTTAAGGGCTGTGACTGTTTGACACTCTGACTGTGAGGTCTATGTGTTGCAGGTGTTGTGTTCTGAGGTGGTGGTTGTTTGGGTGTCTGCTTTGGTGGCCTCTGCTGTTTTGGTAGATTTTTGATCAGAGCCTCCGAGTATGTCTTTGTGTGTTTATGTGTATGATTTGAGGTTGTAATGGTACTATGTGAGACTGGGTCTATAGTGTGTGTGGTAACCTTCTCCTCCTGACTGGTCTTGCCAGTCCTATGTTGAGAGAGCTCAGCCTCCAGTTTGGCCGTATAGTTGCATCTCTCGCATGTATTTGTGTTTTGTGGGAGGAGGAGAGGGTTGTCTGTGTACATGAGGCAATTGTAACATTGCCTCAATATTCCCAGGTTCACCAGCTGAGCAGGAGAGGACACTAGCAACTGATCCCTCGACATGCTAGAAGGAATAGACAAAAAAAAACTTTAAAAAGATTCCGGGGGACGTGGGTGACCGAGAAATGGGGGTTGCCTTTTTGGGGTACTATCTATGACAAGAGTGCCGTATCAAGGTAATAAGTACTGTAGGAGCAAGTGCTACGTACATTATGCAAAACTAAAGAAACATACCTGATTTTCCTTGTATTTTGCCCTGCTTCTCTTGTACCTCTGCACTGTCCAGATTTAAATTTTTATTTAAAAAAAAAAAAAAAGCCAACAGAGATCTTCCTTTCTCTGTTGCTTCCTTTTCAAAGCACTGATGTACTGCATAAGCATAAGAATGTAAGTTCCATATGCATGTGCAGTACATCAAGAAAGCAGCAGAATACTGAAAGAAAGAGGAAGAACACCATGGTGCCATTATACAAAGACATTAAGAAAACTAAGCATATTAGCAATAACCCATGGCTGGGTGTGGGTAATGCTGGATTTACCCACACTCAGCTATGGGTTATTGTTATATGATAACACTGATTGTACATCTGTGCTTCCAGACTAATAAATCTGATATATGTGAAGGAAATGACATAGTGACCACTTATGTTAAGCCATTTTAGGTACTGGTCATCTTTTAGCAGCAGCATATCAACCTTATCATTTTTCAGAGAAAACTTATGTTTGGCGGTAAAATACAGTATCGCAGCATATAAAGTATTAGTCTGCATATGTATTTAACAATTTAAACAACATTCTCTTTTGTAATTGTTCCACACATTCTAAAGAACATGCTAACAATGTTAAGATGTTTCTGCACATGCGTAATCTTTTAAGGAGGTACGTTTGGAATGCTTTTTATTCTTGACAGTTTGTCAGTGAAGCCTTTGACATTATGCACAAAATATGACTCAGGCTTGAACAAAAGTGAATTTTTTGGCCCCCATGTCTTATTATAACCTTGACTGTCCCTTCTGAAAAGGATATTCCCTGGCTTGTCACTTCAAATCAACAGATCACTTCATTTTAGAATTATTTTCCAAGTATCTTTCTTGTAAGTTCATCAGGCATGTTCATTGTAGGTAAAATTTTGATTACTGTTACACATTTGAACAACATTCTGTCCAGTGTTGCTCCTCTGGATGGATATGTGCAAATTCTTTACCATGTCAGCTTGCTATTTAACTACAGCTTTCATTATATGCTTTTCCTTTCACGTTGGCAGTTTCTGTGGTGTTCCCTGTTTTGGTCATAAATCTTTCTACCATCCCATTTGCCCATGACCAAAATGGAGTCCTCTTTCCATGTGTTGTTGACTGTCTTTCATTTTGCAAAACACGTTGAATATGATGTAACAATGTGGGGTGATGCCGTGTGTGCTAGGAAGAGTGGGGCAGTGCGTGTTTGGCATCTGCCAACTTGGTTGGCTGGAGTTTTGTAGATAGTTTTGTGTCATTTGACTGTCACACTGACTTGTACAGATGCTTGTGTTAAACATGTATCAACAGTGTTATTATAACTGATTAAATGTTTATGTTTAAAGAAAGAATTCAGGAAGGGAAGAGTAGAAGTTTTTGAAATTGTTCTATAGCTTTCAGATACTGCAACAGATCTTAGCAAAGTTCTGAGTGTGTATTGTACCAGATTCAGGTGATCAAATGTGATGCCATTCCATAACCAGCACTGAGAGGATGGAACTCTCACATAAGCTTGTTTTGTTTTTTTGTTTGTTTCATTGGAACCTGATATAAAAATCTATGAGAGTTATCACAGTTAGTTGAGTTAGTCAGTTGTTACTCATCGCCTTCCCTTGTGGAAGTAAGCATCTCAGAATTTAATCTTGCCTTGTTGTATTAATTAAGTTAGCTAGGGAACAGTTGTTATTTAGACACTCAGGAAATACAGTGACATTAGTTAAGTGGTGTTTTTCTGCATCTGTTTGAATCTGTCTGGCTGTGTTTTTTTATTTCTCCTGCGATTGAAACTCTTGTGTTTATTGTACTTAGACATTTAGTATTCACGTGTTTTCTATTTTATTATCTATTATTAAATATTTTCATACCTTTCATTGTGACTGGTCTGTTTTCATACCTTTCATTGTGGCTTGTCTTTTAGAGAATACGTTTTACATCTTGAGAGTGCTTGTGCTTATTTTAGTGACACCATGGCCACTGGGAAAAGCTTTGCTGCTTTGGTTACACTCTACCATTTATATCAGTATTGATTTTACTCAGTACACCTGGATACCCGTGTAAGAGCATGAGAGTTATAGACTGGTGGCAGCATGGTTACCTTAAAGTCTGAGCAGAAGGGGTGCAGCTAGTAAATCTGTACCAGCCTTTCCCAGGAGTGTGTGTGTGCATGTGAAAATTAAATATCCATTTGTAGGTGTGTCAGCTACATGGAATTTGGACACAGTGCTCCAAAGTGAGGCTTGTTTGAGTTCTGGAGAGACAGAGAGTCCAGTCCTAGGTCTGGAGCAGATTTACTGCGTGCTCTTGGGAGATACTGTGCTTGAATCAGAGAGCTGCATCTGAAAATACTGTGTAAACTTATTCCTGTTTTTAGTGACCATCTCTCACAGGTGTCAGTAGTGAGGAATGAGGCTCCTTGATTACTGGCCTGGGGTAGAGAGGCTGCCACATGTGAGGTGTATTAAAATGATAAGTGACATTAGCAGATTTTATACTTTCTGGTATGTCAAATATTATAACATGCCCAAAACTAAAAATACCACATAGGCTGACATGATGTTGCAGTATCCACAACTGGTACTCTTGAATATTCATGTACAATGACAGCTAAGTAGTCTCCGTTGTCAATATACCAATAAAAATATATGCTCGCATTAGTCTAGACTGATTCTGGTAACTCAGATATCGAAACATGCACTGATCTGTTTTGTATTGTTTGGCATAACAAACAATGCTTTAAAATCTTCAGTGATCTCCTCCATGCCTACAAAGTGTTGTTGTTGGCATACATTCATACCAGTATGTCCAATGAAGGGATTAAAGTAGCTTTGTGTGCAGCTTGAATGCAGCCTTTTAAATCTGGGGATGACCTAACAGGTGCTGTGGGTGTATAGGATGCAGCCAGAGGACAGTCCAACCCATCCCCAGATGATCTCAAAGTGTAAGTGGAGTTAAGAAAGCTTGAACTGGAGATGAAACATCTAGAACTTGAAGCAGCTAAGAGAATGTAGCATCTGTAAGCAAACGGGAGAGCCAAGAACAACACAAATGAGAGACAATCACCATTTGCCAGATGCAGGTGAGTCATGGAGAGAGTGGAAGAAGAACTCTTTATTCCCAAGTCAGTACAAAAACGTTTCTCACAATCTAAAGAGGGGGATGATTTTGATAGTTTCAGTCAAGCTTCTGAAAGGATGTGCAATCAGTACTAATCAGAACAAAGGTAGTGTCTGAGATTTAACTCCACTGCTTATGAGGAGGGTTGCATGTGCAATTCTCAAACTTAATGATGTTGTTTAAATTACATATATACATGCATACAAATTAATGCCCTTCTAGCTTGCCAATGTACGAAAACACTTGTTCCCATAATAAATGTCCAGGCTGTTCTTAAAAATATATAAACTAGTACTTGCTTTAATATAATTTGGTAGCATCAGCTACTCTGTCAGAGAACCAATTAGTACACTTCTAATTCCTGTAGAATCTTCTACATAGGTTATCTGACGACTCTGGTACTTTTTGATAAACCCAAACGTTCCCAGGGGTAGTTGTCCCTAAATGCCCTATATACCTGAATAAGATCTCCTCTTAAATATCTGTAAAATACACTGTACAAGTTCAGATATTTTAGTCTTTCATAATAACTTAGATTTTTACATCCATGGATGCCCTTGGTATAATTCCACTTTACTCTTTCCAGTTTATTTATGCTTGTTTTCCTAATGTGTTTCCATATTGTTATTCCATACTCAAGTTTGGGTCTAATGTAACTAACAAACAATGACATTATGTTTGATTTCCTAGACTTTATAAATCTGTTTATACAACCTATAATTCTATAACTATCGTTAGCCAATTGGTTGATATGATTAGAAAAACTCATAGCTGAATCTACCCATATA
Source organism: Protopterus annectens (assembly GCF_019279795.1). Classification (NCBI taxonomy): domain Eukaryota; kingdom Metazoa; phylum Chordata; order Ceratodontiformes; family Protopteridae; genus Protopterus; species Protopterus annectens. The sequence continues at coordinate 873,247,329 of NC_056743.1, read as the reverse complement.
CCCAGGTCCTTAAATGAGTCTACAGTTTCAATCACTGTGTGCTGTATTAAATATTCACCTTTCAGTTTATGTCTCCCAATCTCATATGCTTAGTTTTTGATGTATATATCAACATATTATTCTCCTCTGCCCAAATGGTCAATTTAGTCAAATTATTTTGCAGACATGCCTTATCTGTAACACTTGTTATCAGTTTACCCAATTTCAGGTCATCAGCATATAGACTGTAGAACACCTCAGATGAAAAAGTAAGGTCTGAAAGATACAATCTAAACAAGTAAGGGCCTAGGACAGAGCCCTGTGGGACACCTTGACTGTAACCAAGGATTTCACCTGTCCAGTTGGTGTGTGATACTTGCCATGTCCTATTTGTAAGCCATGCAGCTATTCATCTTATCAACAGTACATCAATACCTAGTTGTACTAATTTATTGATCAGTGTTTTGTGTATGACCCTGTCAAATGCTGAAGTTAAATCTATATAAATCACATCACAGCACAATTTTTCATTCATAGCTGTTATTATATTGTTATAGAACATGATGTTACAGGTGGCAATAGATCTATTTTCAGCATATGCATGCTGATATAAGGTTTCAAGTCCCAACCTATCCAGTTCTGACAATAACTTATCCAATATTACCTTCTCCATTATTTTTCCACAACATGAAAGTAGACTTAATGGTCTATATCTCCCTATATTTATATGACCTAGTGAATAATAGATATAATGGTAGTGTAAGTTCTTGCTGAAGTGTTCTCATGTCATTGTTACTTATTTCGTCTCCTCCCTGTGCTTTGTTTAGATCCAGTTTGCGCAGTTCTTTTTCAATATAATCTAATTTGATTCCAGTATCTGGGGTTACCTGAATGTCACTAGGACAACTTACCATCCTTTTTGAGGAGCCAAACTGTTTTGCATTAAGATTTTGTAAATATATCTATAATCTGTTGTGTCTGAGAATAAATTTTGGAATCTGCACACAGTTTATCAATTTGTGTATCTTTACTCCTTCCACATTTTATGTATCTATAAAAAGGTTTCATATAATGCTCAATATCTTTATATAAATTTTCTTCAAATTTTTCTCGATCTTGTCTAACACTGTGCTTAATCTGTTTGTCCAGCTTGTTTATTTCAGTTTTCAAAGTTGTAGTTCGACCTCTCTTCCATTTCTTATATTTTTGTCTCTCACCTTAATCAGGTATCTTGTTCTTATGGAAATATAACCCCCTGATGTTGCGTTTCTAGATCCTGATGTTAAAATTATTCTAAAGTAAAAAAAAATGTTTGCTTCCTTGTTTTAAACTGACTCATGAAGTGTACAGAAAATAAATTAGAGTGTGTAGAAGAAAGGCAGATAATAGTGTGAGTGAATATATTGCAGTAATAACCAGTTATTTTGAGAGTTGGGTGAGTGAATGTACATCACTGTATTCAAAATGCTTGCACTCAATACTCACTTAGACTGAAGATATGAGGATCACATTGGAAGATGAGGAGTATAAGCTGCTAAGGGGATGGGGAAGATGTGAGACTTCTAGTTAGGTAGCATGTTGTAACTGCATAGAAATGGGGTACCCAGCACTACACATGGATGTAAGGGAACCCATGGGGGCAGCATTAGATACCAAAGCAGGTTCCAGAGGTAAAGATGGAATCATGGAAACCACAGGTTCTAGTGCATGACTAGGTCTTGGGGCTCAATGTTTTATACCCCAGTTACAAACCCTCCTCTCTGTCCACAAACCTATCAAATCTGCTGGGCATGATTTGTACTCATACTGTTTTTCTAAGGCCTAGAACTCCTTACCTCTATCCGTCAGATCAATACCCTCTCTCCAGTCATTTAAAAACATTCTGAAAGACTTTCCTGCCAAATCTGTCTCTGTTCTTGCTTAACCACAGGATAAACTATATCCCTAAATATGAACTAGTACCTATACATACCTTACACCTCCTTAATCTCACTCCTTCACTCACTTCTTACTTCAAGCAATCTCTCTCCCTTGACTCTCTTTCTAGGTATGCCATAACTGTTTTTTCTCTCACTTCATATTGCAATTCCTGTTTATATTGTACTTAATTACCTTTAATTTCTGTATAAACTGGCTAAAAATTTCTCTAAATATTAAATTGTTGTCATATAAGTTGTATCTATTCTTAACCAATGTTTTCACATTATGTCTAATTTGGTATAATTATTTAAACTATATATGCTTTTGTATTATTTTTGAGCATTGTAAAATTATTGCTCTTAAAATGCTTTTGTAATACTTTGAAGCATTTCTGCCTGCGAATCCACTAAAAATGGGCACCTACCCATTTGGACTTTCCTGCTAATCCAATATCAATAAATAATAATCAAATAGGGAATGTATGATCACAATGTCTAAGGAGGTAGGAGGGAGAACAAAATTATTAGGAAGCACCAAGCAGGATGAGCACTACAACAGTTACAACATTGGTGGGTTCCCTGCAGATGACCATTGTCCCAAAGCACCACAAGAGTCTGTGTCTTTTCCTGGTGCAGGGACGAGACCCTTAACAAGAGGAGGCTTGAGAGTGACGCATTTTCAGATAAAACTGGGTAGAGTTTATCTAGACTGGGAAGGGTGGAGGAGAAAGCAGATAGCTATGTTTGAGGCATCACTGTCCAGAGATTAGAGACTTCCTTTGGAAGGGGAGCTGGAGAGGGTCACAGATAAGGAAATCAGACACTACTTTACAGGAAGTGAGGGAGTCAAGGAGGCTCTTGATCCAGAATGGCAGGGGAGGGCCATATACTGGGACAGAGGGATGTTATACAGACAATGGCCCCCCAAGTGGGCTAGACAGAGAAGTAATATATTAATTAGTAGTACCCAAGGCCTGTCAATAGGCACTTCTGGCATAGCCCACAATATTCTTCTTGAACACCATATTGGCAGGAAGCAAACGAAAGAAGGCTAAGGTAGAGTCTTCACTGGCCATTATATTGCAAAGAATGTGTTAGGGTACCTCAAGAACTGTGAGCAGTGCTGAAAGGTCAGCAAGACAGCAGATGAAGCCAAAGCTGCATTAATGTATTTACCTGTTATTAGAAAACCACTTCAGATGTAGCTATGGACATTGTGAGACCTCTTATTACCCCAGGCTCCATAGGTAAGAACCATATCCTTGTGGTAGTGGATAACCAGAGTAGGTGGTGTTGTCTTCTTTTAAAGCAGAGAAGGTGGCAAATACTCTGCTAGGCATTCTAGGCAAGGTAAGTCTTCAAGGAGAAATACTGACGGATGGAGATGCCAATTTCATGTCTTATCTGCGTCTCTTTTAGTGGAAGCATTTAAAGACAACCCCCATCCCACACACACAGTCCAGTGGCTTTGTGCATAGGTTTAACTGTCCAGTGAAGACTATGATGTAGGCACATGCAGGCTAGTTCAAGTGGTAGTGGTAGAAGAACCTAACTTATATTCCCTTTACATGCAGAGACATGCCCTAGGAATTGACATGTTTTTCAAAGCTGGGTGAGGGAGCCCCTGGATTTAGTTTATGATGAGTGAGAGGATGACTGGGATTTCTACAGGTAGTCTGTTGTGGAGTATGTCTTAAATTCGGGACTATTATTAGGGGACCTGGCCAAGGAGCACATGGTGTAAGCACAACAGTAGCAAAAAGTGGTGTGACAAAACAGCCAGAGGCAGAGATCATTCAGTTAAACAGAGGCTGATGGTGCATTTTTTGTAAGACATAAAAAGCTTCAGTCTGTCTAGGATGACCCTTTCACTACTGTTAACAAGGACAGTGACATTAACTACATGTCAGAGTTGTCAGAAAGCAGAAGCTCACACTATACCACGTGAACATGAAAAAGTCCTACCCCAATAGAATGACCATGTTACTGAGTATCTGCAGTGGTTTGGAGGGGGATCTGGTGGTAGATTTCAGTTTGGCTCAATCTGATACTTCAATAGATGAAGCAGTCATCTACAGCAGCTGTCTTCTAGCCGGAGTCTGAAAATCTGAGCAGTATTTCAAAAATTTGAGAATATATTTGCTGGTAAGTCAGGGTATAGTCAGCTGGTGAAGCACCATGTGGACAAAGGACCCCATCAACCCAATAAACACTTCCCTGATAGAGTGTCTGAAAGAGTTAGAAGAAACCCTGAGAGAAGAATGGAGGGAGAGCAGGAAAGAGAGAGGATATGTAGGATATATTGAAATTGAGCTTAATGTAAGAGTCCAACAGTCCTTGGTCTCAGTAGTGGTACTGATGCTAAAAAAAGATAGCAGCACCAGGATCTGTATGGACTAGAGAAAAAGGAATGCTCATGCAGAGTCATGTGTTTCCCTTGCCCAGGACATGTGTAACTTTAAAGCAGTTGGGTGGGACTAAGTATCTAACCTCTACTAACTTGATTAAATGTTACTGGCATGTACCCTTGGCACCTACTACCAGGGAGAATTCAGCATTTTATGACCCCATTTTTGTTATGCAAGTTTACTAAAATCTCCTTTGGTATGAAGAATGCTCCAGCAACATTCCAGAAGGTGATGGATCACATATGAGCAAGAGTAGAACATTATGCCCTTGCCTCCCTAGAGAATAAATATAATCTACAGCTGGTCAAGTCCACAGCATGTTCAGCATGTGAGGAAGGTGCTGGACAAATTGCAAAGGGCAAGACTGACTATTGAGCCAATAGGTGTCAGGCAAGTATGGCATAAGTATCTTATTTGGGTCATGGAATGGACAGTGGTGATGTTAGGACAGAATCTGCAAGGGTTAAGCCATCAGAGTGTTGTCTACTCATGCCTCCAAGAAGCAATTGAAGCCATCTTTAGAGACAGTAGGTTAATGAAGGATGTTTGTATCCTCACTATAGTATGATTACCACTCCTCTTACAAACTTTAACAGAAAGAGTAGACCAGACAAGCTTATCTGAGCTCCAGTCTGTGAGCAGTCAATTCAAATGCTTAGAGAAGCTTTGAGTGGTCTCCGTGTACTAGCCAGTCCAGACTACAGCCAAGACATCACTGAGCAGGTAGCCATTTCCATCTATGAGCTGGTCACTATACTTAATGAGGTTTCCACGAAGGGAGAAGCACTCCCTACTGGGTACCTGGGCCGCAGACTTCAGCCTGGGAAGGAATCCTATGCAGCCACAGAGAGAGTGTATTGCAGTAGTCCGGGCTCTCAAAAGCTTCAACTTGGCCTGTGTGTGGCAGGAAAGTTCACTGTGGTCATGACTCCTTAAAGTGGCTACATATGGGTAGTAGCCAGGCTGGTAATTTTCTGCACTAGAGCTTGTGTTTAGACAGTTCAGCATAGGAGTATCAGAAGTGAAGCCAATGCAGATGCTCTGTCAAGAAAGGGAATGGAGTAGTGTTCCAGAACAGAAGACCTTACTCTTGAGTTCCAGTTCTTGAAGGACATTTCCTGAAAATGTGCTTGAAAGTCCCACTGGAGGAGACATTGTGATGCTATGGGAGAGAAACTGATGTAAAACATGGTGTCTGTACTTTTTTTATTTTTTTTAGACTGTAACAGATTTGTAAGCTACTGCGGTGGTGGTGCTGCAGTAGCGTTGTCGCCTCACAGTTAGATGTTGCCCATTCGATTCTCAGTTAGAGCGTCTTCTGTGTAGCGACATGCGTGAATGGGTGTTCCTTCATTGAAGGTTGTGCATTAGGCCCGGCAAGCCAGTACTTGGACAATCCATTTCTGTTAGCACAAATGAGCCAGCATCTGAGAATGGAATGCATGATGAAAGTGACTACGGCTACATGAAGGAATTAGTGTGGGAAGAGTGTTCCTAGTTCCTTAAAAAGATAATTTACTGCCAATCCTTAGCGGAACGTAGTTCCGCTGTGGCGACCCATAACCGGGAAAAGCCGAAAGACACAAACAAACAGATTTGTAAGCTGTATTTAAGTTTGATGAAATTTGCAACAGAAACTGCATTGTGTAATTCCATGTGTAAGATGTATTTACATTGAAAAAGAAAGTTATATTTATTTTATGTTGTTGTATCTTTTGACTTTTCCCGGTTAGGGGTCGCGACAGCAGAACTCCAGTCTGCTAATGATTGGCAGTAGATTTTTACGTACCGACTTGCCAGGCCTGACGCACAACCTTCAACGAAGGTATACCCATTCACGCATGTCTCCACACAGAAGACGCTTTAGCTGAGAATCGAACAGGACAACGTCTTACTGTGAGGCAACAACGCTACCGCAGCACCACCACCTCAGCTCGTAATATACATAATAAAAATGTGTATAAAATTGCAACATCACTCTTAAAAGTGCAGTAATTGTATATGGAATATAAGAGATGCTTCTGACTCAAGAAAGAATCTTTGGCTGTAATTGCAGGTGGCGTCCATACAAGGAGCAGTCAGGTAACTCTGAACTAAGAGTTTAAAAGGGCCATGTACAAGTGGTTAACAACAAGATTTGAAGTCTTATGTTTAATTACCGATAACCTTTGTGCTGGTTTTCTGTGTATGAGAAAAAGGATTGCCTGAATCTCTGGCTCCTGTGGGAAAATTAAGCTAAAATAATTTTGAGCTGTTACAAATGTAGCAAGCCAGTCTTTCTCTGGACCTTGATGTGTTAACATCTGTGTAAGTTTACTGTTTTGCAGTCTGCCCGTACCGTCTCTGGTAACTTAGCTCAGTATTCTTTGAGCTAGGTTTATTCAGGTTATGTTTATAGTATTAGTTACATTTGCTTTCTAAGTATTCTGCCTGTGAAATTATTGTTGTTCCTGTGTGTAAGTAAAATGTTTTGGAAGGTTGATTATGTATTTATTGTTTGAGAAGATGTTGTTATTGAGCACTGTAAATTGTCAAACTGCTGCATCCAAATCCAAGGCAGCATGCTTAACACATTACCAGAGGTGTGCTTTATAACTGGATTTGGTCAGTGACCAAGAGTGACACAATAATTGAAGGTGCCTAGCCTTGCCCAGTATCCTGCCGGTGGTGTAGCAGATATAAGTTGTCAGAGTTGAAGAATTCTGTGTCCAAACTAAAAGCCATTATCTCAACAGTAGCTGTAATCTCATCCACTAAAAGCTGCCAATCTCACAAAGATGTTGCAGTCATCAGGGGAAAAAGTAAACTGGCTTTAGTACACATCATCTTTAGTACAATCTAAAAAAGACATGCCTTCTCCTTTAGACTAATTAGATGATCAATTATATTAACTTTCCACAAAAAAAAAAAAAAAAAAAAAAAAAAAACCTAAAAAAAAAAAAAAAAAAGCAATGCAAAATGTTATTTCAATAGCTCTTCCTGACTCATTTAATACTATAGTGACATCTAGGGAGCATAATGTAGAATTGTTCTTTTTAATTGCAATCTCAGGAACAAATAAATATTCCTACTCTTACTCTGTTAAATGTAACATAATATGTGTATTAATATGTGGACTAAAAAATCATTAAGTACAGGAGAACATAATGTCCCTTGTAGGCTTACTGTAAGGAAACTATCCATTTCTGTTAGCACAAATGAGCCAGCATCTGAGAATGGAATGCATGATGAAAGTGACTACCGCTACATGAAGGAATTAGTGTGGGAAGAGTGTTCCTAGTTCCTTAAAAAGATAATTTAAATTTCAGCACTTCAGGCAACTGAAAGAAATGTCTCAAAATAGCTAATGGGATTCTGACTGGGTATTCTACCAAGCAAATGTAAAGCAGATCTTCCAGTAGGTTGTAGGACATTATAATCTTATCTTCCAGGTTGTAGGACATTATAATCTTATCTTCCAGGGATATGGAATGCAAAGCAGGGAAGAAAATGTTTCAACAAAATTCAAACCATACCTGTCTCTCCATCCCATCAGGTAATTTAGGCTTGGAAAAAAAAAAAACAGTAACAGCATCATGCAGCAATAAGTCTTTATTGTGTCCAGCATCCAAAATAGTTCTATATTTTTCATTTTCTGTTCACAGTGATCCTTCAAAGTGATTTTTCTTGTACCTAAATATTCAGATGTTAGCAAGCCACTTGGCTAACTTACAATGTGAGAAGGTTGGTGGTGGGCACTTTAAAGCCAAAAAGTAACAAATAAAGTGCTTTCTGTTAGTGTGTCTTGCTTATTTCTGCGGTGTGTTTTTGTGCAAACACACCTGTTTGGCGTTATTTGCTGGATCTGCATGAAAGAAACTCTGTTAATCAAGCAGTTGATCTCATTTTCTATTTTTTCTGTATGAACGACTAATAAAATTACTATAAATGAACACTCCCTGTAGAAATCAGTTACGCATGTACAAATGTCACTGTTCTGCTTAAGAAAAAGATGAGAATGAGTTAAATGCTGGCAAACTGTGTGCCACAAATTTCAGACATCGTTTATCTGGTCTATCTGCTCTGATTATGCCCCTAGTGACTTGAGCTTAGTTTGCAGCCTGGTACTGTAGAAGCTGCCCCAGGAGGAATGGGAGTGAGAAACCATTTCCAGCTCTCTCATCTCATAGGGAAAGTGTTGGCATAACCCTTCTGCAAAAGCTACATCTGGAGAAAGGCCAGGTACTGCATCCATGCAGCTTGGGCGTCAGACAGCTGGAGCCTGACAAACAGTAACCAAACCCTGTGGATGCAGAACAGTGAATTATGCACAGGTATGCAGTTACACTGGATCCAGCAGAATGAATATGTAGTGCTTTCTAGGCAATGTGTGGTGTTATGGGAATATTGAAAGATCTTCCAGTGTTCATTAAATGATGACCATTCACCCCAGCTTTTGCTTCCCCCATCCCCATGGTCTTGGGATGTGGGTGTTAGAGGAATGAATAGTTCACGGGAATAGAAGTTTGATGTTTACAAACAGACAGGGCCAAAAAGAATGATTCAAGTATAAAAATAAAAATATAAAAGTGCTTAGAAGTGATTTGGGAATAGAAATGTGTTTGTTGCAATAAGGCAGCAGATTAGCAGAAAGCTAGCCTTTAGTATGCCCTTTGCCATAAATCTTCGATTGTATGCTCTTATCTGAAACATGCTAACAAGTTCTTCATTCATTGTTAATGAGTGGATTTATGGATCACATAGCTCTGTCAGTAGCTTGTAAGAAAGGAGTTTATCACACTGTGTATGCAAGGCAAAGTCCAGCATGTCAGCCTCTGCTACTGACATCCCACTCCTTGAATCTCCACATTGCTTCATAAATCTTTGCTGCTCCTTTTTCTTGGTTAATCAGGAGATCCCTCTCTATCGGTCTTCACTGAGAAAAGATGCCTTTGTCTCTTCAGCCCATAAATAAAGCCGGCTTTTTTTCAATATTCATGTGGTCATTTATTTATAATTTATTTATTTTACATTTGTTTACCAGGAGTGTCTGACAGGACAAAAAGCCCATTTTCAGTGGAGGCACCGGGAGAAAAGGTCCGTAAAGTTGCAAATAGTAGACTTATAAACATTACATAAAAAGTACAGGTACATACAAAAACAATACAGAAACATTGATAGAGCCATTCTTAATACATTACATTTGTAGGACAGCTGAGATAAAGCAATATGATAACAGCAATATACATAAATTTAGTGGAGAGAACAATTGAAAGGATAAAGCTATTTTTCAAGAAGTTTACATTGCAAAATAGGTGGGTATTACCAACAGATAAATGTACAGGCATACTTATTTTGTAGTGTGCCAGTGTAGACTTTGGGATAAACTGGTGTTAATCAGGGTGTATAGTGTGTATCAACCTAAGGGAGGCTGATACAGTAGGAGAAGATAATGATTTGTACTTTCTGGGGTGAACTTGAACTAGAAGGATGATGGGGGGATTTTGTATTCAGATTAGGACATAAGTGGTGCTGTGTTAGTGGGGTGGAGGGGGGTTATACCAGGGAGATCTGAGTTATGACAGGAAAGTAAGTATGGACTAAGGTACAGAATTTGCTTTGGCAGATGGTTCTCCTGGGTCTGTGCAGGTACAGTACCAAGAGCTGAGTATGTGTGACCGAAGATGGTTTTTGAAGTTAGGCTTACTGTCCAAGATCGTAATATCTAGAAGAAGGGTAATCCATATTTTAGCAATAGCACTGGAATAGATGAAGTCATCAGAGTTATTCCTGCTTTTGGTTACTTCAATGAGAGCTTTATTGGTGGATCTTAGAAGAGGGGATAGGGAATTTTGCCATTTTACAGCTTTTTGATGTTTAGTGGTTTAGCAGGCCTTGATGGGCTGGGTTTTTTTTTGGGGTGGTATAGGATTTGGTCGGCGGTTATAAGTTGGTTATAGGTAAGTAAGTTTGGTAATTCCAGCCATGATAATTGTCTAAGGGCTGCACAATGATGGGTCCTAAAAGCTGAGTTGGTGGCAAACTTTGTAATTTTGTTTTAGCAGTTGGTTAGTTTGTTTGTCACCTTTGCTTAGATTAATTTGTATAAGAGAAGCATAGAGTAATGTAGAAATTAGGTGGGTTCTAGCAATGATGGCTTTACTGTTATCAATAATGTAGTTTTTACATCTGTAAAGGGTTCTGAGTTTTTTTTGTACTTTTGTTATTGTTTGTGCTATGTGCTTGGTGAATTTGATATTGTTATCTATGATAACTCCTAGTAGTTTGGTCTGTGAAACAGGCGAGATGAAGGTGTTGTTACAGGAGATATTTTTAAAGGGGGGAATAGGGTCTATGGCTTTTGTGGAATGAAATAACATTAGTTATGTTTTGTTAGGGTTGAGTATTAACTGCAAGTCAGCTAACCATAATTTGATGGCGGTAAATGATTCTTGGGTAATCTTTTGCAGTATTTGGAGAGAAGGAGCAGAGCAGATTAGGGTGGAGTCATCGTCGTATTAGACCAGGTTGGCATGGAGGGTGGCTTTATGGAGGTCATTGGTAAATAAGGTGAAGAGGAGAGGACCAAGGATGGACCCCTGTGGGACACCTATGGTTACTGGGAGAAGAGGGGATAGGGAATTTTGCCATTTTACAGCTTTTTGATGGTTAGATAGATAGTCCTTAAACCATGGTATTGTGGTGTTGCCTAGGCTGAGTTTAGAGAGTACAGTTAGGAGTTTGGGATGTGAGACTGTATCAAAAGCCTTGGAGAGATGTAGAAAGATAGCGGATACAAGGTTGCTGTTGTTCCATTGGTGATTTAGTGTTGGAAAAGCTAATAATGGCTGTGATGATTTATTATTTCACTGCAACCACGTTTACAAAACGGTTTTCTTTTAAGAGTAAGCTGAAGGTCATGAGTTGAACAGTAGCACCTGTGTCTGCTATGACTTTGTTATTGGCTTGTGGTTCTGCAATCCTTTTCTTTACTCCTACAGCATTTCTTATTTGTCATATACCTTTCATACTTCCCTGTTCCCATCCCTTGAATGTCTATCTGCCCCATTCACCCACTCTAAATAAAAATCTGCCTAAACAGCAAAGACCTCCTAAGCAGATATCCAAGCAACAGCCACCCCTCAACAATACCCACGAATCACATATCTTACAAAATCAGTGTGCCTCACAGTCATAGCCCTTAAGGCCAAGCAACACACCAAATACACTTGTTATAGGGGACTCTGTTGTCCGGCACACTGATGTCCCGCTCACCAGACTGAACAAGGACAAGGTCACTGTAAGCTGCCTGTCGGGTGCCAGTATCCGCCACATAACGCAAGCACTCAGGTCACTCCAAAGCAAGTACAAGTATGACTCTGTCATTGTCCATGCTGGTGTGAATGACCTGAGATGTACCTTCCTGGACTACATGAAAAGAGACATAGAGGAGCTCTCTGACCATGTAGCCCAGGCTGGTATGACCCTGACCTTGAGTAGCATCTTGCCCTCACCAAGAATGATGCCACAGTATAAAGACAAAATGATCAGTTTCAACAATTGGCTAAAGTATTGGTGTCATTCAAAGGGGATCCAGTGTCTGTCAGCCTGGGATGACATGCTCGACAAGCCACGTTGCTTCGCTAGGGATGGCTTGCACCTGTCACCCTTAGGCTTTCGTTTATTGGCCAAGGCTCTTGCCACCCCCATAGTGCCTTTTTTAGGCAAGGCTCAAAGGACAAACCCATCTCCATAGACAACCCAAGGATAAAAAAACTAAAGGTAATGCTACTCAATGCCAGAAGTCTAAACCTCAAGATGCATGCACTCGAGGCTCTCCTCAGTAGGGAGAAAATTGATGTCTGTGCAGTAACAGAAACCTGGTTCAAGGCTCCTGAGAGCACCCCAGCACTACCAGGTTATAACTCATACCATGCGTTTTGGCCCCAAAACTCGGACCAAAGCATAAAAGGAGGGGGAGTATCTATATTCATCAAAGATACTTACACCTCCAGGTTAGTGGCACTGCACGAAGCATCAGAAACCATCCATGTGCAACTAACAGTGGGCAAAACTGCCTTTCAGTTTGTAGCCTGCTATAAAACACCCTCCCTATTACAGGAACCCCACTTGGCATTCCTGAGAACACTGGAGAATGTGAAGGTCTCTCCAAACACTATGTTATTGAGTGACTTCAACTACCCAAACATTGACTGGGAAAACTACTCAAGCCCAAACACCCTCGCCCAATGGTTCCTTGAATTTATAAACTCTAACGCAATGGAACAACTGGTCACCACTCTCACAAGAGGGAACAACATATTGGACCTGGTCATCACCAACATGGGGACTCTATGTTCCACACCAGTGGTAAACCCCTCATTGGTAAGATCAGACCATAAACAAATTTCCCTGGACATCCATATCCCGTCCCCACCCCCAGCCAAGGAAATCACTGTAAAGAATTTCTCAAAAGCCAACTTTGCACTTCTCAAGACTGAGGTGGAATCCTTCAAAGCCCCTGGGCCAGAGGATAATACAGCCCAATCTGCAGAATCCTTTACAAATGCATTCTATGAGCACCTGCAGAAATGCATGGATTATGCTATCCCAAATAAAACCAAGACTCACTCCTCCAAAAACAGGAGACCGTTCTAGTGAACCCTGGCCATAAATAAGTTATACAACAGAAGGAGGAAGCTACTACATGACAGAGCAAAATCCCAAAAAGGGAAGGCATCTCTGATCAGTATTAGCAAGAAACTTTGATCCCTCATAAAATCATCAAAGGCCAGTTTTGAAAGAAAAATTGCCCTAGACAATAAAGATAATCACAAGGCCTTCTTTAGTTATGTCAGGAACATGGGCAGAAACTCCCAGATATGCTCTGAATTGTTGCATAACGGTACAAAATATACCGAACCTACAGACATAGCCAACATCCTGGCAAACAGATTCAGCACAAACTCCCCCCCCCCTTCACCCCCAAAGGAGCAAATGCCTTTCCCAACTGAATGTAACCTCCCTGACATCACAGATGCACAGGTGAAAGCTGCCCTCTCCAAAGCAAAAAACACAGCATCTATGGGACCAGACGGTGTCCCAGGCTGTGTCTTACATGAGCTCCAAGAAGAACTGAACCCTCACATTAAGTCACTGTTCAAACTTAGCCTTACTACAGGATATGTACCCAAAGAATGGCGTACAGCTACAGTGGTCCCACTCCACAAAGGTGGTGCCACAACGGACCCCGGAA